>NC_047664.1:68951216-69251216 GCF_011762505.2 Arvicanthis niloticus | reverse complement strand
AGAGATATAGGGATGGCATTTTGCCTGTGGGTTGAGTGGGAAGAGAGAAGAGAAGACAGCCAGGGAAAGAAAAACACTGCCTGAATGCTGGATTGTACTATTATTAGAGTGCCCCGTGACCCAAAGAGATTCCTATCAGGGAGAAGCAAGACTCATGATTTACAGGATAGGCTAGGGTCAAGTTTTATGAGACCTTTAAATGCCAGGCAAAGGAGATTCCAGCTTTCCTTATCTGTTCTCAGTAGCCATGGCTAAGGAGCCAAAACAGAAGCAGAATGAACATGTAGGCTCAGGATGGAGGACAGAAAGGATCATGGGAGAGCCACACGAAGCTGCTCCAGGAGTTTAGATGCAAAGGAGCAATCATAAGGACGAAAGCGGGGCTGTCTAGATGTTTGGGGTGCTAGTATTTCTGATAATTTGCAGCTAGCTCTTGCATTTGTTATCATGTTGCTTAGAATATTCAGTGGAAGCTTTTTAAACATAACTATGCAAGTACTTTTCTAGTGCATAATAACCACTGGCAGAGGGATCTAGTCTTCAGTGTCTGCTGGTAGGTCTTTCAAAAGCCTTGAAGGACAGTCGTCATGGTGGTATCATTAGGTCAGCACACCTTTTGTCAGAGGGACCCTGATTACTTACATCTCCATTTCCCAAAATGTTCCTGTTGGACAGAATATTCTTTGTGGGTTCTTCCTGGGTTTTTCCATTCTCTGCATGAGGTTATAGGATTCTCTCGATGTGTCTGGAAATGAAGACCAGACACATGTGGGAGAAGGCTTCCCCACTGAGTGTAAATGAGACTAGCTTTGAAATGAACTGTGCAGACTCAGCTACAGGAACCAGGTTACTTGGAAGTCCTAAAGCCAAGAAATAATGTTGATGCTTGGAGTTCTTTCCTGAGTGACTGGCATCTTCCTGCTTAACCTCTCATAGTTTGAGCACTGGTATTCTTGGTTTGGCAGATGATGGGAGATAAGAAAATTGTTTGAACAGGATGCTATTTGCTGTCAGATAACTCAAATTACTTAATATGAGAGCCATCTGTTGCCATTAGACCAGAGTGAAATTCGATTTGCTTGCCCGAACTGAGGCAGTGGTCGGTGTGTAGGCAGGGGAGGGAGATATTTATGACAGGTAATTAATTTTGACAGAGATTTAAAGTATTAAGCTCAGATTTTCGAAATGTTTGCCAAGAACACATGATGTATGAGAGGACGCCTTTTACTCCAGTGCCAGGATTCACTCTTGGGATTTCTACTCAAACGGATATTCTCTCATCTTTTCTGTAAGACACTAAAAAGCCTCCCCAGTCGGTCACTCTAGTCATCCCTAGAGACTTCAGAAACAAACAAACAAAATGATAATTTATTTCCAACATTTTCAGCCACTTAGCTATAGATCGGTGACTGTCTGGCACCTCGTTTCTACCAACTAAATTACAGAGGTTGGCTCTGATTCAGAGCTTTACAACTAGGCTTTATATTTGAGCTTGTCCTCAATACTTTTGGAGAAATGCCACTTTTTGCCTTAGAGATCCATATGTTGGTTAAGCAGATGGCTTAGTGATATGGCAAATGTGACTTTTGTATTATTTTCCAAGAACCTACTTTCAGAGAAGGGGCCGAGCATAAATTGATGCTAACAAGTTCGAGTCCACATGAGTTTGGGTGAGCTTTGTGGTGTATTGCTTTTCTCTATACCTGGTGTGCTGCTATAAAGACATTTTGTACATGGTAGATAGGAACACTGCAGAGGACAGAGCCATCTCTTGCCCATCTATAGATTTCCAGTAGCTTCCAGCCTAGGGTCTTGTCTTAGCAGATCCTGCATGCAATGTGCCGTGTGTGTGTGTGTGTGTGTGTGTGTGTGTGTGTGTGTGTGTGTGTGTGTGGTGTATCCATTCTCTAGAAGAATACTTGAATATAGATAACAAAAGTAAAACAGAGGCTGGAAGTGTAAGGAGATTTCTTGAGAATTTGTGATCTGGGGTGAGAACAAGATGAAGCAAGTAGTTTTCACCTCACTGTGTTCTGGACTGCTTTACAGGCACTGATCTAATATAAGCATGGTGAGAGCTCTCACACTTCTTTACCTTCACTGGCAGCCATTGTGCCATCACTACTGCCCTGGCTTTGCCTCCTGTGAACACAGAACACAGTATCCACTTATCACTTCTATTATTCAAAGCCCCAGCACATGGCTATACTCAAGTGCTTCGGTTTTTTCCTTGCATCTAAATTACCTCTATCTCCTCTGATTTCTTTTTTTTTTACCTCAGTTTTTCTTACAGAGAGAGAGAGAGAGAGAGAGAGAGAGAGAGAGAGAGAGAGAGAGAGAGAGAGAGAAGTGGTCTCTTCTTGTCTCTCCTGAACTGAGTTGTTTTTGTCAACCTCATCTCTGTGGACTAGACAATTGTCACTGTTACTGTAGTGTATACACTGAAGCCAGTGTCCATATGAATTCATTTTGGTGGGTCTGCTAGCTCTCTTTAAATTATAAAACCATGTCTCCATTTTCTGTGGAATGCTATAAGAATCTCATGTAAAATCATGACATAGAGGACTGGGAGAAGATAGTGCTTGGGTGGGGACTAAGGTAGTTGGAATCATTTATAATTGTCTAATGACCAGAAGTGCTATTTTAAAATCCCAGGTTTACTCCCTCCTGGATTCTGTGTGTATGTCCAGAGAGTGAGCTGTGGGAGAGAGAGCCGCCTGCTGACCCCCGGGCTTGGTTCTGTAGTTGGATGAGAGCCAATATCACTAGAGTCAGTTTTCATAATACCTTCTCTAACTATGATAGTGGATATTTTGTGAAAAAAAACATGCCTTTGTTCAATGAACTTTTTTCTGTAATTTAATTTTGTAGAAAAAGACAACATGAAATTCTTTTAACCTAGGCATACTCTTTTGTTTTTTTAAGGTTCATTTTATTGTTTTATTTTATGTGTATGGATGTCTTGTCTCTATGTATGTCTGTATACATGTATGTGCCTGATGCTGGTGGAGGTCCGAAGAGGACATTGGATTCCCTTGAACTGGAGTTATGATGTTTATAGACCACACCCCAGGTCTTTTACAAGAGCAACAAATGCTAAACCAATGAGCCCTCTCTCTAGCCCTCCTACTCTAGGCACACTGCAAACATCATGAACTGACCTCCACCCAGAATTTTCTCCCTAATGCTACACAGGCCTTTTCAGGAGTGGAAGAGATATAGCGATTGTCAGCACACTAACAGGAGCCTGAAGTGTAGAAAGTTGGTGGTTGCTTCCTCCCCCTGGAAACCACTTCACTTTTAAAGGCCTCTGGGGAAAAGGCATGGAGGTGTTGTTTGGGTAATTCAATCTGAAGTGACCCACTAACAGGGCAGAGTCCATCTGCTTCAGTTCACTTCAGAGCTGACAAAGGATTAAAATAGCACCAATTCATGGGCCTACTGAAAAGAGAGAGCAGCACCTTCTGTCTCCTTGCAGCCTCCCCACATATGATGAGCTCCTTACACCCAGTGAGCCTGAACATGCACCTTGCAACATGGACATAAGCTCTTACCTGCGTAAAATTCTTAGAAAGGATTGTTTCCCGGGGCTGAGAGTTATGTATGTGGATAACATGAAGATAACATTTGGTAGTATTTCCAAATCAGTTTCAATGTCTTAGGAGTGTGTGTAAATTGAGCCCATTGGAACTCCTCCACTATAACCTTGGATAGGGAGCTGGTATTTATGTATGAAGAAATAGAGCCCAGATTGTGTTTCATTTCTCCCATTAATCAAAGTTGAACACAGAGGAACAAAACCCACTGAGGACACATAGGAGCACAGTTTAATGGACAGGGGTCTGACTTTAGAATTGCTGCTTTTCCTAGCTCCTATCTTTCCTTCCTGTGTGAGCATACCTCTCTCCTCTCTTCCACCACCACCTCCTCCTCTTCCTCCTCCTCATCCTCCTCCTCCTCTTCCTTCTTCTTCTTCTTTCCACAGCATTACACTTTCAGGTACTTCCTCTACCTGTGTTAGCCTAACCCAATATATATATATATATATATATATATATATATATATATATATATATATATCATATTTGTTACTTTCCTCTAGTAAGTCTGTCTTGAGCACCTTCCTTGAGCTAAGACCTATGCAGAAATACAAAAGCAGTATTCATCCTTGACCCACTGGACATTAGGACAAGGGAAGGAAGATAAATGAAAATGGATATACAAGCCAGAGAGAGTATTGAGAACCAAACGAGAGAAGTGGAATCCATACAGGACATTTGGGAGTTTCATGATGAATGGATGGTAAACCACTGAGCAGAGAGCTTAGGACGATACCTGTGGGTGAAGGGCTACTGTGAACAGCTCTGTGGAATGTGGGCAGGTGTGAGATTACACCTGGGAATAGCAAATGGCTCCTTTTGACAACTGCAGAGATGTATGTTGGGAAAGCAACAAGAACAAGGATGAAGACAAGTTGGGGTCATGTTTCGGGGAGCTTTTGCAAACCCTGGTAAGAAGACTGGAGGAATTGTTGACGGGTGTGAATAGATTGCCAATATGATTTTAAAAGAAGTTGACAGCTGTATAGGACAGGGTAATGCACAAAAATTATCTTGGTTTTTTGTTTGTTTTTTTTGTTTGTTTTTTATTAGGAATTGGAGCTAGGGTGGCAACTAGGAGGACATAAAGGAACCTGTAGTGATTAGATTCCCCTTGCCTGGAGGGGAGGGGAGAAAACTGCAAAGTTTTAGTGCTGACTTAAAGAGGGCCAGGCCCTGAGATAGCCACCCCACCCTGCTTTTCAGAAGTCACAGGGCTTCATAGCTCTAAACTAAATCTATTTCCAGTTTTTAACAGAACAGAAGTTGAGGAGCTTTGAAAACAAAAGCCAAAAAATTGTGAAGTGATTGGTGGGACCAGGCAGGAAGAATTTTCTTGTAAGAAATTTCTCAATGAGGTAAAGAAAAAGGTGAATGGCTTATGATCAAGTGGATACTAGAGGTATTGAAAGTAGAGAATTGTGGGTACTAGAGGTATTGAGAGTAGAGGATTGTGAGTACTAGAGGTATTGAGAGTAGAGGATTGTGGTACTAAAGGTATTGAGAGTAGAGGATTATGGGTACTAGAGGTATGGAGAGTAGAGGATTGTGGTACTAAAAGATATTGAGATTAGAGGATTGTGGGTACTAGAGGTATTGAGAGTAGAGGATTGTGGGTACTAGAGGTATTGAGAGTAAAGGATTGCTGGCCCTGTGCTCTTGTCCTGTTACTTCCTCTGTACGTTTGCTTTTAAGGTGCTGGCTCTCAAACATGATTATGAGTCACTCAGAGGGTTCCTTAAAACACAGATTGCTAGAGTTACCCAGGAGTCCCTGGATGCCTGGAATGGGATCTCAGAGCTGCTGAGTTTCCATTATAAGGTTTTATAATTGAGTTTACAGAAATGCTTTCAGCTGGCTTGATGCCAGTGTGAACAGTCTACTCAAGAGACATCAACTGATGACATTTCTTTTGTCCTTTCTGTCAATAGGAGGCAATGGATTGGCAATACACATAGAGACTTCATTTGGGTTTTATAGGCAATTTTAGACAAACTACTTATATGTGCTGTCTTTCTGGGCCACATGACAATTCCACCTTTGAACTGTCTTTACAGTGAGAGCGTGCTAGGTGAGTGAATGGTGCTTCAGTGTAAGGGTATTTGCTTCTTTTATTTACACAGGTCTAGAGTCTTGGCCTCACTTAACCTTCCCCATAACCTAAAATCCCTCTCAAAGGCTCACTTCCAGAGAGAAAATGAAACACACTTACCTTTCGTGTGTGTGTGTGTGTGTGTGTGTGTGTGTGTGTGTGTGTGTAGAGGATCTGCCTCTTTCTACCTACTTTGGGAAGCGACTGCCCAGGGAAGGGTATCCTGTAACTTTCAGAGATATCCCTAGTGACAGATGCTTCAATTCCAGAGCTGGGCAGCATCTTCTCTCTTGAAGCTCTGAGCATGTAAATGAGCCAGGCTGCAGTGCTTTTGTCTGACTCCAAGGGCCCTACTACTCTAAAAGAGTGTTTGCCTTTCACAGAAGAAACTCTCACTACACCAAAGCTGCCAGCCAGTATCCTGCTGGGAAAAAAAAAAAAAAAAACACGGGCTCCTTTGAGGTGTTTGTTTAATGTCTGAGCCCTCCTTGCGTGCTGCTGTCACCCTAATTAGACTGTGTGGAAACTGTAGCAGGTGTGTTTGGATGGCACCAGGGTGAGGTGGAGGAGGCTCACAACTCAGAATGAGCTGTCAAAGCACCTAGAGGCCATTCAAGATTCTTTCCTGCCTCAGGCTCGCTCTCCTTCCCCAGAGGCATGAATCATCTCCACAGGAAGCCGAGTAGGAGTGTAGCTACCTTTGGACCAACAAAACTTAATAGCCTCCTGGCAAAGGACACTTCAGTATTTCCTGCTTTCTCCAAAGTACTTGGAATGGAGGTAGAGCAGGCTACAGATTTAAAACGCTAGGTTCCTGGTTCCCTTGCCAGCACACTGCATGAGATGGCGCTTGTTTTAATTGTTCTAAGGGTTAGATGTCAGGAACCAGTTCCAAAAGAAAGTCAGCCTTGAACTGTGACTGACAAGTGTCCTTGGCTACTGTTCCAGCCTTGATTTACTCAAATGTTTCTCATGTTGTGCCTGATTTTTTTTAACATCACCAGGTTCAGTGCTGTTCTCAGAGCCTAAAGTGTATGTAGCCTCCAGCTGTGCATTTCCTTTATTTCTGCCCCTTGGGGCAGAAGTGGGGGAAAGGGTGATGGGAACGGCCTCGAGTCTGCCAAGTGCGGCAGACCCGTGGTCTGAATGTTGAAAAGCAGTATCCTGCTTCAAGTTCATAACGTACTCTATTCAGTTAGGCTTTTCCTAGGTTTTCTATCTCCAGGGTAGTCTCCCTTTGTGATTTCTTTATTGTTTCTACTTTCATTTTTATGTCCTGAATGGTTTTGTTCAATTCCTCCACCTGTTTGGTTGTATTCTCTTGTAATTCCTTAAGGGACTTCTGTGTTTCCTCTTTAAGGGCTTCTACCTGTTTACCTGTGTTCTCCTCAAATTCTTTGAGAGTGTTATTTATGTCCTTCTTAAAGTCCTCTATCATCATCATTAGAAGGGATTTTAAATCTGAATTTTTGCTTTCCTAGTAATACGGGAAATTCAGGACTTTCTAGTGTGGGAGAACTAGGTTCTAATGATGCCAAGTACCCTGGGTTGCTGATGCTTATGTTCAGGAGTTTGCCTTTTGCCATCTGGATCTCCTTAGTGCTACCTGCCCTGTCTCTTGACTGGAGCCTGTCTTTCCTATTATCTTGGTTGTGTCAGAGCTGTGTGGGGTGGGTGTTGCTACTGGGGTTAGAGCTGAGGCCCAAAATCTGCTCAGTGCTTCAGGCCAGGAGTGACTTCCTGGGTCCTAGTGGGTCCCAGTTACTCCCTGTTTGGGGCAGGTATTGCTGTCTCCTTACCTAAGATACTGCCAGGGTTAGAGCTCCTGGGAGGCCTGCTTCCTCTGGGTTTTGTCTCAATTAGGCTTTTAACAGCGCTGATACACAATGGCAATGTTCACGTTGATTAATCCAAGCCGGTGCAGACTATGGACTGATTATCAAATATTCACCACATTGACACAATTGAAGTGGTTTGTGCCTGTCTGGGTTGTAGTGGGTGTAGTAAAATTTCACCTGTTGCTGGTGAATGTGTTGCTCTGGATGCGTAAGGAAGTAGTCTCACTGTATCTGATGTAAAGCAGAAAAAGACTACCCTGGAATCAGTGGCACACCTCATGAACTTGCTCCTGCAGGGTACAGTCACACGTAGAGCTCTGTGTCACTTGGCCGTGGCACAGACGTCCCCAAGAGCAGCTTAAGAAATGGTGCTTGGGAAATTGTTTGCCAGAGAAAGTGTAAACTGATCTTGATGTATCGGAAGTCTAGTTAGTAGATAAGATTTTTAAAGATATATCTGTCTAAGGGTGTATACAGATTGATAACTGGCCTGATTTAACAAGCTATAATCTGACTTGATCGACTAGTAAATGTAAACTGTGGAAACTTCCAACCAGGCTTCCCTGGAACTAAGATTTTTTTATATTTATCAAGGAAGTTCAAAAATCCATGTTTTTAGTTCAGTGGCAGGAACCCTAGGGAGCTGTGTCTAGACATCCCTGAGGTTCCTGGGACTTTCCTGGCCTTCCCTTTGTGTAGCAGCGCATCCTCTCCCTTGATTAGAGACCTATGTGAACATGGTCTATGTGTATTGAACTCAGGTACTTGAGTTGTGTGGCAAGTATCTTACCCATTGAACTGTCTGACTGTCTGCTTCACCACCTGACCGATTGTCATTCACACAGCCATACCATGCATTGTTTGTCACAAGCCAGTTGACTCTGTCTTTTGACCTTAATATCCTTCTCAGGTATAAAACGTGTGTGTGTGTGTGTGTGTGTGTGTGTGTGTGTGTGTGTGTGTGTTTATGTATATGTATTTTTTTTTCAAGAAAGCACGTATGTCTTTGATTTTGATGCGTGTGGTAGTAGTGCTGAGGTGAGAAGCTGCAGCCTTGCCTTGGTGACCCTGCTTGCCTTACTGGAAATGTATTTATTACCAACTTGACGAAATCTGTCACTGATAGCCAGGCATGGTGGCTCATGACTAACCTGGTACTTGAGACGCAGAGGCAAAAAGGATAAAACGTTTAAGGCCGGACTCCACTTGTAGCAAATTCAAGGTCAGCCTACACTACATAAAATTCTGTCTCTAAGAAAACAACAACAACAAAAAATCAGGCTGGCATGGTGGCACCTTCATTTAATCCCAGCAGTTAGAAGGCAAAGCAGGCAGGTCTGAATTCAAGATAACCCTAGTCTACTTAAATGGTTCCAGGCCAGCCCATATTATATAATGAGAACCTGTTTCCAAAATGAAAAGGGGGCAGCGGGATGGTTCAATGGGTAAGGTGCTTGCCACCACACAGGAGAACCTGAGTTCAATACCCAGAACTACATGGTAAAATAAGAGAGCCAACTCTCATAAGTTGTCCTCTGACCTCCACTCAAAGGCCAGGGAATAGATGTACATAAACATAAAAGTTAATGTAATAATATTTCTAAAAACAAAGAAGGGGGGAAGAGACAATATCATTGACTGCCACTGCATTTAAAGTTTTCTTCAGTGTGTAAATTTTTTTCAATAGTCCATATTTTCCAATTACTTCCTTAGTAATAAAGGAAATGTTTGTGTGGAGAGAAGGTACCAGTGGTCCTGTTGGGCGGAGGCAGAGATTCCTGGGAGGTCAGTTGGAGAGAGAGGTGATTGCAACAAGGGAGCAGGCTTAGGGAGTGGAGACAGGAGTAGGGCTGGAAGATCACCCTGGAAGGCTGTTGGGACACTGGGTGTGTTGACTGGAACCAGAAGAGTGGCCCGGTGCTATTTTTACATGTAGACTAGCAAACATGTGCTACAGTGGCGTCCGTTCAGGAGGACCAGATTAGATGGCAGAGCTGGAGGGGTGGCCCCAAGCTGACATCAGAGAACAGAGGGTGTTACTTCAGCTCATGTTACATAACACTTTCAATCTTTTTAGCAACTTACAAAACTGACAAATCTATTTTAAGCAAATGTCTAAATAGCTCATTACGTCTTTGTGTATCCTCTTATTCAGTTATCACTTGCCTTGCCAAAGTAGTCTCCATCATAGAATGGGCAACCTGAGGGCCTCTGATGATTTGGGAGATTGTGTACCCCACCACGCCACCTAGTTCCAGCACATTTTCAGTGTTCCATAAAGAAACCCACGTATGTGAGTGGTCAGCTGCTGCTGCCCTGTGCTCTGAGCCCTGGCAACCGCTAATCTGCATCTTGTCTCCATGGATTTGTCTATTCTAAGTACTTTATATAAGTGTAGCCATACAATCTGTGAGCCTTGTCTGTCTGCAGTCTTTCACTTGGCATGTTTTCAGGGCTCATACACGTCATCTTAGTCTCGCTCTTTGTTCCTTTTTGTTACATACAGTGGGCTATTGAATGGACAGTTGGCATCGTGCTCATCTGGACAGTAATTGACGCACATCTTGGTGGGTTCCACTTTTGGCTTAATATAAGCAGTGCTACAGTGAACAGCCATGCACAAGTTGTACATGAAATAAGTTTTCTCTTCCCTCGGGGCTTCATACCCAGTAGTGAGATTTCCTGGTCCTGTAGTGACTGTGATTTACTTTTTAAGAAACTGCTAAAGTGTTTTTTTTTTTTCTACAACTGTATATTAAATGCTGTGTGAATGTTATTTTTAATGTGAGAGTTACTAAGGAGTGGGGTTGTATCATCAGTACACCTATGTAACTACTACTTGGACTTCTTATGCTCTCAAACAGGAGCGAATACCAGTAAACTCAGCATTTCATCCAGCAAGTACTTACCAGGTGCTGTTGAGTGGCTGTGTTGTAACACTGGACATATAGAGTAAGCAAGATAGGAGAGGCTGACACTTTGATGGGTCTTACAATTTGGGGAGAAAACAGCCCTTCTCTAAATATAGACAGACAGACAGACAGGTTTGTGTGTATGTGTATGTATATGTATGTAAGACTGGGTTCTGTATTCTGTAGGAAAATAGCTTATTTATCATGATAAAAGACCAGGTATCCACAAAAGTTCCTGAGAGTGTTGTATGAAAGCTGAGATGTGGAAGGCAGCTGGTTAACTCACTGGGGATGGAGGAAGGCCCCAGTCACAGAATCATGTCTAAAAGGAGGCAAGAAAGGGCATGGTGCTTTGAGCACAGAGAACATAGGGAGAGGGAAGGGAACGGCAACGAGTAATCATGGGCAGTGAATGGTTGCTATGCCATAGGAAGTCATTTATGGGGACTAGGGAGGTGGCTCCATTGCTTACAGTTCTGTCATACAAGCATGAGGACCTGAACTCAGATCCCCTCATCTATTTAAAGCAAGAAGAAAATGCCAGTTAGAGTCCTGGCTGGCTGTATCCTTAGCACTGGACAGGCAGAGACAGATAGATCCCATTGATGGCCAGGCAGTCTAGCCAATCTGGTTCAGTGATGGACCAAAAACATAAGGTTTAATAAAACATCTGATGTCACCTTCATACCTTCATATACATACAAGTGCACATGCAGGCATATTACACACACGCACACGAATGCGCGTGCACACACACACACACACACACAGTCCTTTTGAGATAATGGAAATTAAAATATATTCTAAAGACAAGACGTTATAAAAGATTTTATGATTTGTATTTTATGTGTATGTATGTGTGCGTGTGTACATGTTTACGCTTGTGCACATGGTGCTTGGAGAGACAAGAAGAGGACGTGGGACCCTGGAGCTGGAGCTACAAACAATGGTGAACAGCATGACATGGATGCCAAGAACCACTACTAGCACTCTCAGCCCTGAGCCACCTCTCTACCTCCATGGGACATTTTTATTAGTAAAATAATTCTAGATTTTCAAATGTGTTTGTCCATAATAAGAAGAATTGTTACCTTTTGAAGATGAAATGAACAGTGAGGCATATGACTGTAACAAACCCATCTAAAAGCATGTATGACAATCAGGTTGCTTAGAAAGTATTATTAATCACAATTTTAAAATGCTATGCCTAAATGAGTGAGAAAATGTAACAGTTTTTAGATTAAAAAGATGATTATGCCAAAGCTTTGTATATATTATCAGGAACTGATTTAAAATAAAATTTAAGTCATCATTTTAAAAAAGAAATATCAGAAAAACTTACACAAAGACCAATTAACAGAAAAATTTGAATATATATCTAAGAGAAAATTAGTGGAGACAAATGTAAATGGACAGACATGGTTTAACCATGAATTAAAAAATTTGAGCTCCAAATCAAAGTTTAAAAGGAATTTGTTGTTTGGTTATGTTTTTGTGTGTGTGTGTGTGTGTGTGTGTGTGTGTTATGTTTTAAGAACTGATGGAGAGATGGCTCAGTGGTTAAGAACACTGCTCTTCTGGAGGACCCAGGTTCAATTCCCAGCATTCATATGTTGGCTCACAACCATCTGTAACTTTAGTTCTGGGGCATTAGGCCTTCTTCTGGCCTTTGTACACCAAGCGTGCACATGGTACACAAACATAAATGTAGATAAAATATTTATATACATTTTTCTTAAATTGACCATTCAGCCAGCCTTGGTGGTAACATTTACAATTTCAGCATTCAGCAGGCTGAATCAGGGGCTTTCAAGGTAAAGGTCAACATGGGCTTTATAGCGATACAGAGGGAGGGAGGGAGGGAGGGAGGGAAGGGGGAAGGAAAGAAGGAAGGAAAGAAAGAAGGAAGGAAAAGAAAGGAGGGAGGGAGCAAAATAATATTTTAAAACTTCATAAATTGTATAAATTTTGCATGCTATAAAGGACTTAAACAGTCAAATTACCATCACAAAAGGACAAGTTAGGTGACTTAGAGTAACTACCTCAGAGATTTTTCCATAAAGTGTCAGTAATTGCAATAGTGCATGGTGGCATGAGGACCTGAAAGCAGCCTGATGGGTTAAATGCAGTGGTCAGAGGTCAGCCCATCACAGTGCTATGTCAGCACACTGAAGGAGAGGAAGACCTTTTACTCAGAGTCTCAGATATCGGAACAGAAAATGCATATGAAGGTACATGGAGTAGGAGCCACGTACAGCGCTCATCACTGTCCACTTGGGAAATAGTTCTGGGATCCTGGTCCTAAGACAGGGAGCTCCCCAGGTTCTCCAATCACCATACAAAATGCTTAAATATTCAATATAACCTGTAAACAATCCCCCAGAAACCTTAAGTCATCCCTGGATTACTTATAATACAGCTATTGGTTATGCGCCCCCCCCCCCCACTGTAATAAATTGTACAATATAAATAGTGCTGGTGGTTTTAGAAGGTTCTGTCCACAGCCACTTGGCTCCAAGGACCTGAGCAGAGCATCATGGTGGCCCGAGTGTGTGCTGGAGAACTAAACAGCTGGTGGCAGACAGGAAGGAGAGAGAGAGAGAGAGAGAGAGAGAGAGAGAGAGAGAGAGAGAGAGAGAGAGACTAGGTAAAACGTAGTTCCCTTCTTCCTCCATTTAGATTCTGTCTTCTGATGTTTTCAGAGTCTTCTAATACAGTACTCCCTGCTGGGGTCAGCTTTTCAAACTATGAGCCTATAGGGATATCTTATATTAAAATTGTAACAGTACCTAATTCAATATAAATACTGCATAAAGAATTATAATGTCTATCTTGGTTAGGAAAGAATAATGAGTTTTTAAATGCCTGTAATGTTCTATATAACTGTAGTTGCTTTGGGTTTTTTTTGTTTGTTTCTTTGTTTTAATATTTTGTAGCCACAATAAGTTGAATCCACAAATTAGAGCCTGAGGATACAGAGGGAAGGCTGTGTGTGAAATACAGGACCACCCTATGGCACACAACTGACACTGGCTTCTGGGCCTTGAGGGATGGAGATTGCATCCAGAGCACAGGGAACCATTCTAGCGACGTCTGACTTGCTAGATAGAAGTGGACACATGGGTATTCACATTTTTCAGAGCTCACTGACTAGAACACTTAAGATGTGTTGTAAGTTTCACTTCAGCTGGGAAGAAACGTCTCATGAGGATGAACAAGGCAGATACTGTAACAGAGGGGAGCAGGCCAGGTGTGAGACAGCAAGAAACCACAAATGTAGTGAAAGGCTTCTGACTTTCTATAAGGAGCTGTTCACACCGTCACTGCATGGTATTCAACCCAAGGTTAGCCTTGCCTTAGAGATAGCCTCCAGATAAGCTAAAATGCTTCATTTTCTTCCCGTGTTTTTATATTAAATTCTTAATATATGATAATCATTGCTCTAATTTTTTTTGCAAATTTTCATACATTTCTACATCTATCAATATATATTTCTAACACTTGACATTTTGTTATGTAGTCAGTCCTCTGTACCAATAGGCTCCACATTTACAGATCCAAACCACCTCAGATCAAAAATATTAAAGTAAAATATTAAAGTAAAAGGAATTGTGTATGCATTGAGTGAGTGCAGACATTTTTCTTGTTATCATATCCTAGTGACTATGAAATAATAGTTGTCTAGTAGTTACATTGCATTAGGCAATCTAAATAACCTAGATATTTAAATTATTTAGGGGGATGTGCATGGGTTGTATGTAAAGCCTATTTTCTATGGACAGAACTTTTAAGCATCTGCAGATTGTGGTATCTTGGTGGAAGGAGAGCTCCTGAAATAGCAATGCCCACAGGGGATTGTATGTGTGTATTGTGATGAGTTGCATCAGCCTAATTTACACATCCATCCCCTCCCATGGCTCTCTTTGGTGAAGATTATTCAGGCCTATCCTCTCTTCAATTTTCACGTACAGCATGTATTAACGACAGTTACCGTGCTATTCAGTTGATCTTCAGAACATTCATTCTGCGCCGCGGAACACCTTGATTTTTATGTTAGACTTCATTGTTTTTGGAAATATCAGACAGTGGCTTAAAAAATGAATAAACCACAATGAAAGAACAACAGTAAGGCTTGCGGGGATGGCTCAATGGTTGGAGCACTTGCTAGGAAAGCACAAGCGCCAGGGTTAGGGATCTTAGAACCTATATTATAGTCAGGTAGGCTTGGTAGTCCACCGGCAATCCCCAGGGCAGGGCAGCTGGCTACATACACCAGCTACAGGTTCAGCAAGACACTGTGCCTCAGTAGGTAGGGTAGAGAGCAGTTGAGGAATACACTTGATGACAACATCTGACCTCTACATAGACACACACACACATACTTTCCTGTGTATACATATACATAGGTATACTCCCATACATCCAAACATATGACGCATATGCACACGTGTGTACACATATACACATGTAATATAAAGAGATTGTTATTGTATCTGGAAAAACATTTGCTTTATACAAAATAGGCTCTGAAGGAAGTACATTTCAATAAAGAAGTCTTCAAGTATTTTTGCCCGAACATTGTGTCAGTTAAGCTAGTTAGAATCCACGTAGACAGCACGTGGCTGCCTCTCTTGTAGATACTCATCTCATTTTACCTAGTAGGTTATGAGTAACAGACAGCGTGCTCTCTCCATTCATCTTGATTCATGGTAACAAACTATTCTGGATAGACATTAGAAGCATGGGCAGGCACAGCATAAGCCCGGGCTTTTACTGTGAGATGTGTCCTCTGGACTCCTGGTACTGTGTGTACATGAGTGAAACACAGCCTTCCTCCTGGGATTAGCTGGATGTACTCTGCTAGCCTTAGAGTTTTAGAGACTAGATACTGTTCTGAATGTGTATGCTTCAGATCCCTGGCCCCTATCTGCTTGAGTAGTATAAAAATAAGAATTCTAACATGTATATAGTTACAATGCTAGTGTATTAGACATGCTTTAGTTCTAGCCTCCCACTTGAATTTAATAAAGTTTTCTCACCAGAGTGCCTTGCAAGGTGTTTATTCTTGCATTTGTTTTTCTGTCAGCATCTGATGTCTTGCGTGACAGAAGAAGTTTCAGACAATAGAAATAAAGATCTGAGTAAGACATGAGCCTTATAAGAGAATTTGGAATACATAAATTATATCTAGATTTAAAGAGTGTATACTAGAGTGCTGGTTTTAAAATGTCATGTGGAATTAATGTTGGGTTTGCTATTTAATGTCGTGAGCTTGTTCTTACGACATTTCTAGAGGGTTCCAACTTTGTCCCTTCTAACATCAACAGAAACTGAATGTCATATAATTTTTGTTATTAATTGTTTATCTTATAATTTCACATTTTATATGTGCTGTGCTTTTTCTGATGTCAGAACAAAACTTGGCTTTGCCCTCAAGGATTTAATGTCTGTGTCATTTATCATTGGGCCTTGTTTTTTTTTCTTTAAGTCCTAAATACAGTGTTGCCTACCTCACTTGTACTGTTTTCAGTGTTTGGTGTGCATCACTGTGCTCAGCATTACATCACAAACCTAGAGTGGGTGGGGTTAGAGGTACTGAGTAAATGTACTGTGCAGTAAAGCAGGAAGTCCACTATAAAAAACTCTTCTCATAATTTAAGAATAGCTTCTTTCACTTTTTCTACTAAGTCAAACACAGAATGCTTTTGCATCATTATAGACCTAATAATACCATTTTTTCTGTTTCTTTTTTGTATTAAAGTCTTATTAATTAAAAATCTGTGATGTCCCTGCTTGTTTTGTGTCAAGATTAAAACTGATAATTACTATAACCCATGTAGACTAGTACCACCTCAGGATAATGGTTGTCGATGGAAAATGGAGGTAGGCTAGTCATTTTCCTTTAACATAATTTGTCAGTTTTCTCCCCCCAACCCCCAAGCCCCCAACCCCTAGTCAACCCTGAGGTTCCCCTGTGCCTTGGCGGAGGCACAAAGCCGCTCCAGTGAGGCCACCATGAGTTAGAGATAAGTCTCTGTGGGAGCTGAAATCAAAATTGGAAGTTTTTATTTCCTCGTATGCTCCTTGCTGTCACAGCGAGTTTTTAAAGTTCTAATATTGCTGCTGGCCATTGCGTTAGAAGCTATTCATTTAAAATAATCAGTTTATTAGGTGGAGCCTTGTGATTGGTAGTAAAAAAAAAATGTTCTTTAAAATGTCATCTTTTCTCTTTGCAGTTTTGAGAAATGGTGCTTGGGAAATTGTCCACTGGGAAAAGGTATGCATTGGTTTTATCTTAATCCAGAAGAAATGTGTAGAAGTGTACTTTATCGCATAATTTTTGCATCTATTATAAACAAATGTCAACAACTCTACTAATGTGAAAGCTGTTTAGTAATTACTATAAACATTGGTGAAGCCTTCACTTAGCTACATATGCCAAGCATTTCTGTACTCGTTCAGAAAGGCTATTCTGGAAAGTACCATCTAGAACATTATTTTGTTTCACAGTATATTTTGAGAGCTCTTTTGTAGATTTCATTTATTTTGTGTTGTAAATTTTGTTTTGATCGTCTACTGTCCAAGTAAAAGAAATTTGAGTTCTGCTATTTCACATCCGCATGTTTCAGTTCAAACTCATAGAGTGAAATCACCACATTTACATTTTACCACTATTTAAAGACAAGTGGTCATGTTAACTAAACGCCATTCTCTAATGAAGCAGAAGTCAGTTCTATGCCTCAGAGGTTAGCCTGCTAGCTAGGAACTCCACCATGGCCCTGTGAGTGAAGTCACAGTTTGGCAAGTGTTATCCAGGTGTCTGTTCTTGTAGCCATTACTTACATAAGGTAAGCAACGACAACTGGTAGTTCCTCCGTAGTTCCAGAACACGCATTCCCCAGTCATCCACAGTAAATAGCCTTGGTGGCCATTAGATGGCTTCTTGGAGGCCAGGGCAGTGGACACCAGATATATTTCTCATAGGACATTATCTTACTGGGACAATAAAACTATCCTGTACTGCCAATTCACTTATACTCCATTGAAGTCCATGCACATAATTCTCCTTTGTGATATTCATGAATAGGGTCTTAATAATAATAACCAAAAAATAATTACTTGTTGATTTTTTTCTTTTAAATCACTAGCTAGACTAAGAACTGACATCTCCTCTTCTAGAGATGTGAGAGTTCACAGCTCTCTGCTTTCTGGTCTTTGACATTAGAATAATAAGGAGGAAAATACCTTTATCATGCTGGATTTTTGTAGTAGTCAGTTCTGTTTCAGAAGAGTAAAGTAGAAAATGGAACATCTGAAATACTTTCAGGAATGCCATGCTTTTATGTGTTCATCTGCTACCTGTGGATTTAAACATTTTCCAGAGAAGACCGATGGGATATATTCAGATACAATTTATTGAATTTGGGTGCATGGGTTGTCAATATAGTTGACAGAAAGACAGTTTTGAAAATTGATATATCAGGGTTTTTTCCTTCTTACCTAGACATCTTGCTCAGATAATATACAAAGTCAAGAGTAACTTTCTTTTGCTCCATTGTAAAATTAACCTTCACCTTTTCCTCATGACAACCATTATTTTGAGGTTGCGCTGTTATACATAGATTATTGTAACTCTCACGTTAGAATTTTTAATAGAAAGAGATAACAAATCCCCACCCGTGGTTGCCTATATTGATAGTATTGTTAGCCATTCTTGAGATCCAAGCCACACTTAATGTGCATATCCCATATTATGATATGAAAAGATAGAATTTAGGGTATTGTCCAAAAGCCACCCAGTTAAAAACAGCTGGAGTTATTTTAGTAATTATAACTAGATAGTTACATTCATAAAGTTGGTTCAATGATGAATTCAAGATAAACATGCAAAACTGAACAATATTTTGATGTTGGCAGTATTGTTAGGAAACACACGGAAGACCTCATGATACGTGGAATGCTTACAAGCAAAGTCTATGTGAACTGTGGGAAGGAAGCAGGTGTTCTCTAGATGTTAAATATTCACATAAGTAAGGATGGTATGATGGCACATGTCAGTAATCCCAACACTCAGGAGTCTGAGTCAGGAAGAGAGCCTCAAGTTTGAGGTTAGCCTGATCTATATAGTAAGACCTTGTCTCTCACACATCCCCCCCAAAAGAGATGCAGATAAATATATAATATATGTTCTTTCAATATTAAAAACAAGAGATTGCTTATTTCAAATTACTAATATAATATTTGTATTGAAATCTATTTCAAATGTAGATATTAACAGATAAAACAGAGAAGAATACAGTGTCCTGAAATGAAGCTGGTTTAGTATTTGATAAGCGAGGCAAAATTGGAGATTGGCAGGGTCAAGAAATAGTACTTAAATGTTTACGTTACATCTAAGTCATGATTTGTACAAAAATAAATTCCATCTGGCTAAAAGAGTTAAATGTTAAAATGCTGTTCTGAAATATGCATTAATAGAATGAAGATTTTAATAAGTATGCAGCATATATCAATATCTCATGATCGTGGTTATATAAATTTTAAACCTATATAAAAGATGCCACAGATAACTGAGGAATATATTAAATATTTGTAGCAAATAGGACAAAAGATTTAGGTTATTATTCTTTAAACAAACAAACAAAAAATAAAGACTATAATAAGCAAGAAGGGATATCAACTAGGCTTAGTATCATGGCCAACCAAACAACAAAAAGTACAAACTTAAATATAATTGATGTTTTATTCTCAGTCAAATAAATATGAGAAACTTGTATTCCAGAATTTTTATTTTATACTATATCAATATACTTGCAGTATAGTAGTATGACTGCTCACAATGTAAACCATATAGAAGATTCTGGTAATTTATACCCCATCTCTTCAGTAATTGTAAAGCCTGAGGAAGTCTACATATTCAAAATGTTTTTATAATATTTCAAATGAATACACATACACTAGAGAACAGACAAGTAAGCTACAATAGTCCGAACTCATATTTTACAAGTAAAACTTTGATTTTACATACCACGATGGCACAGAAAGTTTTATACACTCATCCAATAAATATTTATTAAATGTATGTGCCAAGCAATGAATGAGCTCATAGCAGGTAACAAAACATATAATGGCTCCTATATCATAAAATGTAATTACAGGTGAAAAGAATAGGCCTGTGCTACTGAGCTGCCAGCCATGAAAAAAAAAAAAAGTGAATTGAGCAAGCAGCAGCACAAATGCAGACTTTCTTGATGGCTTGGCCATGTTGCTGGAACAGGTCTTGTCCCTGTTTCACGTGAAACTTTGTACAATGAAAACTAAATTTAATAAACTCAAACCAGTCATGTCATACACATGCCCTTGTGATATGAAAAACCCTCCTGCACATGGACTTTGCTTCCCGGTACTTTCACTGCGATTCTTAGCACGTGGATGATTTTAATGTTCCTCAGAAGACTTAATGGATTTGTCAGCTTAGAGTCACCACAGAACAGCAGGAGCGCTCTCAGATGTTAGCAGCCTAGTGCTCCAGATTGCTATGAAGTGGTTTCTGTTACAAAGGTAAAGTTTCAAGAATTTGATTTTAAAAAAAGCATTGCCATGGCAACCCCCCGCCCCAAAAAGCTGTATCTCCTGAAACAGATGCATCTGCCCGGTTGATCTCACCACACAAAGGCCAGTTCTTCACTGAGCCATGCAGAGGTTACTGCTTCCAGTATCAGTGGTATTTGGGACACTTTTCAGTAGTCCGTGTGGCAGGTTTCAACTAAAGTGTATATATATATATATATATATATATATATATATATATATATATATATATATATTCCACCACTTTCCATATCTCAGCAACTAGCATACATACCACAGATTATAAGCTGCCTCTCTCCAGCCTTCCATTACTATTTCTCCTAATAGATAAAATTGCTGCAGTGACCCCGTCTGCAGTAGTAGTTCCCCATAATGATTCCCTCTAAGGGTCCTGTTCCTGAGCAGAGCCAGCTTGTTGCTGAGTTGGAGATGCACTGCTTGCCAAAAGCTATTTGCCCAAAGCAGTAAGAGCCCTAACAAATTACTCCCAGTAGTTTCCGGCCACAGCGGAACTTTAGTTTACCTTCATACCATACTCAAGGGTAAAAAAATGCTTCTCTATAATAATGAAAAGTTGCAGTTTATGTTATTTGAATGATAATGATAGTCTCATTATATTTATGCAGAAGTCAGGCTATGAGATATAAGCAGATGTATATTTGAGTCTCAGCTTTTCCACTCATCCTGAATATGTGACTTAGAAACTTAGAATCCTAGAGGTTCTCTTTCTTTCTAAATTATAAATTAAAGTGACTGCTTTGTCCTTAAGGGTCATTGTGAAGAGCAGTCATCACAGATGATTTCTTCACTTGTTTGGAGACCTCCTTAAGTCTTAGGGAGAGGTTTTAACTGCGGGTTCCTCCTTCTTATTTTTATGTCAAAGAAAGAGCATTTAAGAAGTCAAGATGCCAATCGAAGATATAGAATTGATCAATACATTTTATTAAGATAAATAACAGATAAAACAAATATACATTCACCTCTAGTTTTATGCCATTTTTGTGAAGATTAGAACTTTTTAAAAAATTCTGTACATTAATACAATGGGTTGTATATATATATACATATATATTTTTTTTTTTACTATCTTTCCATGCAGATAATTAACCAATTCCCAGTTTTCTTTCAGGTAAATGTTGGAGATATAGTTATAATAAAAGGCAAAGAGTATATACCTGCTGACACTGTCCTTCTCTCGTCAAGGTAGAGACACCTACTGATGCTCAAACAGTGTAGAGGATGGTTTCTCTACCCTGCATTGACCTTGTGATTTCTCCAAGGAAATAAAGAATAAACGAAGAATTTCAAAACCTCTCATGATTCTTAATTAAGCATTTACAAAACTGATTGGCTTCATGTGTGCCATATAGAATAAGTATCAGGTACTACATAACCCAAACTTAAGAGTCTCCTCTTTCTCTGGCTCCATCCAGATCCGTGTGGTGTGTGTGGACCACTAACTCTGTTTATGAGTCCCTGTCATTTATATGATGCCGTCCATGGATTGAGCTCTATTGCTTTTTTTCTCTTTTCAGTATTCATTTATAATAAACACTTTTGTTGCACAGTTATCTCTCTTGCTAACTTTCCTATTCCTCTTGGTGAAATGATACAAGAGAATGGATGGGTGATTTCTTATTGTCATTGTGCCTTTCCATATGACACAGTTTTCCCACCAGACTTAGTACTTTATTCTTCCTTTCGAGTCCTTTCTGTTACTGAATGTAGATAATTTTCGTTGCATTCACATTTTAAGAGAGTTGTGAATCAGTATTCAGAACATATGGCCTTAGGATTAAAAACTATCACACTAGTCCTTGTATAAATTTAGGGTTTAAAAACCTTACAATTTTAGTCCCAAAATCAACAAAGAAGAAATGTATTTTAAGGTTCTTGAGGTTGTTTATCATCATTTCCTTGGACAGTTTGATTTGTAAAATCCACATAAAAATATGGACAGTGTCCTTTTTTCAAAATCTATTTAATCAGGTCATGATTTAGAACAATTGGATTTTTTACAAGCTACTGAAGCATAATCAGGAAAGCAGTCGTCTCTTGGCTATTTATAGAAACAGGTAGTCAAGTGTTTGGAATAACACAGGCTGTTTTGATTTCCCTATCTGGTGTCTCTGTGTAACACAAATGACTGTTTTTTTAAGTCTGACTTTCTGTTCTTAGTTACCTTTGTCTACGGCTTTGTCAGAGAGAGTTTCTAAAATGGAATTACTAATTTATTGGCTTTACTTATCTATATGGGAGTAAGCTCAAGGGTGAGCTTGAGGTAGCTGAAAATTAAAGTAGGACTGTCATTGCCAGTTCTATTTTTCATTGACTTTCAATCTGAAATGAGCAAACTGAGTGTTAGCATGTAGCCACGAGTACATTTATGTGGCAGAAACATGGAAGAGAGCAGCTGCGGCTCTAACTGGAATCCATGGCAGATTCTTGATATGACTTTCATATGTCTCTGGATACAAGGGCGTACCCTCCTATACTCTCTGAACCACAATGTGTTACTTATACTTTATTAATTATTAAATCACTTCAACTGGTGCAGCCATGGCCTCTTAACTGCCTAAGACAGGCATTGTGCAGCTTTCCACTAAAGATAATAGGATAGGGATACAGTCAACTTTGAACACGTTTTGGAGTCAAAACAAATTTACTTTCGTAGTATATGAGAGAGAGAGCCAGATGTAGTTGTTTTTCAAATATCTAACAAATAGTTTTAAAATCTTTTTGTTTTTTCTGATTTGCTAGGAGTAAACAAAGTTTGCAGCAAATTGAGGAGTTTAAGGAAAGGAAATCTGTCCAATAAAATAACTCTATTAATAATGTTTTTATTTAATTTGATAAATGCTTATATATAAACTTTAAAAATACTAAAGTTTCACTTTAGAAATTGAAAATTGGGCGGCTTTAAAATCAAATAAATGATCTTTGAATATTAAATATTTTCATTTCCCTTCAGGCCTGATCAAAATACGTTTTGAAAAAATCGGCATTAGACATTTTTATTAACATGAACCCTGTTCTATAACAATTTCAAACCTTCTGTCTCTTTTGTCCATTTGTTTGGTTTTTATTTTCTCTGTTATTTGTTTCTTCTCCCCCCCCATTTTAATTCTTTTAAACTGGGACATGTAGGTGGCAGTGGGGGAGATAGTGAAGGTGACCAATGGGGAACATCTCCCAGCAGATCTCATCAGTCTGTCCTCAAGGTCAGAACCACAGAATGGTACAGGGTGTGTGTACGTGGGTCCTCACCTTAAACCAAAGAACAACTGCACCCAAATGCGGTTGAGCTGGATCTCTTCCTTGAAAGCACAAATGTATAATCTTCTAGATGATGTGAATCGGAGATATTGTAAAGGCACTTTATGATATAGTGCTGGATGCTTTGTCCCTCAGCTGGGCAGAGTCAACTCCTATTACTCTCCATAGGAGTTCAAGAGATACTGATTTCACGTGCATTAAGTCACACATGTTTTAACAACATGCCTCGCCTTTAAGGCTTTAGTTATTACCTCTCCAGGATATGGTATGTGAACAGTGTTAAGCTTTTCATGAGACCATTACCAAAAACCGATTAGATTCTAAGGATATTTTCTTGTTCTTATACTTTAAATTTTCTACAAGTTCTGTGGAATTTCCACAGTAACTGTGACTAAAATTTGGGCTTGTATAGGGTTTATAGAGGACCCCTGCACCAGGCTGGATGTACATTTTCGTACTGCATGCTTTGGGATCTGTCTTCATCCCGGCTGTAACTTGTGAACAAATGCTCATTGCTGTGATCCGAGTCGGCTGTCTCCTGTTGTCTGTTCTGTGGTGTGCATCTTGTTTCGTTTTTCCACTTACTAATCAAAAAGCTTGCTTTGCCTCTGACTGTAGTTTGTGTCTTGGATGCTATCATGACTTGCTGAAGTATTTATGAGCTAGCATGATCCCTGACTTTGCTGCCTCTTCACGGCCCTTAGAGCTACTGTAGCCATAGCTGTCTGACGTCATTGTTAGGAATGCTCTAAATTGGGATGTATTTCATTGGCCTCACAGCAAGTAGAAGTCAGCCATTTAAGCTTCCTAATTTCTTAATCATTTGAAGCTCAATACAAGTTGTGTTGTGTGGAGGGCAGTATTAGGATTGGAAGGTTACTTTCATTTTACTACAAGACTGGCTTTGGATAAGTATGTTCATCAGTAACATCTTAATGAGTTTTACTGCCGAGGTAAAGAATTGGCGGTCTCGGTTACTGTTTTGTTTGTTGCCATTTTTCTTTGTTAGCAGAGAAATGTGTTTTACAGTTTTAGAAGCCACTTACGTTTCCAGCAAATATGTGGAAATTACAAAGTTGGGCAGTTGCCAGGGTGAGAATAACTATTGTGACTGTGAGTTTGAGTTAAAATTCTTTTGAAATAATTGAGAGTGAAAATATTAATATGGAGAGATTTCTCTGCTTGGGAAATAGCAGCCTCTATGAAAGAAAGCTCAGAGGGAAAACTTGAAGAAAGTGTGAGGTTACTTTAAAATTAATCTATAGAATTTGATGGATGTCTAAGTCTTTAAGTAAAGCTTTTGTTAATTTCAAGGTGACAAAATTAAGTCTATATGCTCTTTTCTGGCACTTAGCACAGTCTATTTCGCACATGTACAAATTGGAGGTTGATTAAAAACAAATTCCAGTGCTTGAAACTTATAAATTTAGTTTCTATTTATAGTTATATATCCGATAGCAAACTAGGCTACATATTATGTAGCCAAGTGATAATGAGATTGGTTTAACTGAAGGATACTTTTTTGGGTTATCTTCAGAATGATTTTTTTTATAGAGTTGAGGGTTAAATTTTTATTTCAATTTTTATTACATTTATTAAATGTATGAGTCAGGCCACACTCATATATTTATAGTATCCAAGCCATAAAACAAAACAAACAAACAAACAAACAAAAGGGTGAAATGACTATAATACAGCTGGAGAACACAGGCCCTGGGCCACCACATCTGGAATTCACTTAAAACCTCAGATGCGGCAGCTTCAGGACAAGGAGCAATATGGCCAGGTGGGCTGATAACTTGCTTTAGGAACATCTCAGTCAGGCTGGGTTGATGGACCAGTTTGTAAAGTGCTTGCTTGTACACACGATGACCTGAGTCCAATCCCTGAGACCCTGCATGAAAAAGCCCACGAGTGGTGGTTTGCTTCTAAGTCCACTGCTAAGGAGGTAGACATAGGAAGGCCTGCTGAGCTCACTGACCAGATAGCCCTGGTATACTCTGTGTGTTCAAGGCCAATGTGAGACCCTGCCTCAAAAGTCCATGGACAGCACGTAATAGGACCCACATCTCAGCTTATACTCTGACCTGCACACATCTGCATGTATGCTGTCCCACACACATGCATCATCCCATAAATAACATGCATGAACAAACATACACACAACCTCTCAATCAAGTTTTCTTAAAATATGCCAGAAAATATAAAGTGTAATGTCCACTTTCTTTGTAAAATCCGTCCTTTAAAAGTAGCCTTAAGTTTTTACTATCATGAGGTCTATGTGATCTTATGACCACAACTAAAAGACTTAAGATAATAAGTACAAGCTTGTAGATGGAACAGTCTGGAAGGTTTTAATCAACCATCTTGCATAACCAATTTACATGTGGGCCATGAGCATGAAACAAGACATTTCTGAGCTGGAGATAAATCTGGACACAAACCTGCTTTACACTCTCAGAAACAGTCTGTTGTGTCTGTATGGATAAGCGGTTTTAAAATGGTGTGGCTCTCCATGATGTTATTTTGAAGACCATCACTGAGTGTTGTCAGGAAATGGTTTTTTGGGGTCTCCTGGCTGGAAGGCTGATCCGTGAGTGTTGTGCATGAGTTGTGCCTCACGCTGTCTTGCCATTAGAATGAAACCCATCAAGAGGCTAGGTGACTATAGCTTTGTGTATAATAAATGGCTTCAACGAGTCTGCGCACTTAAATAAGCTGGTATCTTCCCTTCCTTTCCCAACTAAATCTTTGTTTTTCAATTATGAACAACAGTGAGCCCCAGGCCATGTGCTACATCGAGACATCCAACTTAGATGGTGAAACAAACTTGAAAATTAGACAAGTAAGTTCTATATGTCGGCTCATAGTCACTGTTCTGTGATATGTATTTAGAAGTCTCTGTCTAAAAGGGACTCTGTCTAAATGCAACTATTTTCTCTTTGAACCACTGTGAAAAATAGTTTGTAAACTGTTTAGAATGGGGGCATGTGGAACTTAGATTTAGTTTCCTGGTTGAATATGTTCTACTGTGAAATATTACTTATAATATTCTAATTACTCTGTATAATAGCCAGTGCTTGAATGATAATAGTAGTAATAGTATTTACTAGTGTTTGTGTGTGTGTGTGTGTGCTATAGAGAGAGACACAGAGAGACAGAGACAGAGGCAAAGAGAAAGACAGACAGAAACACAGAGAAAGACTGTAAATACAAGTGTGCCCTGGTTGGCCTGGATTCACTATATAAACCAATGGCATCAAACTCACAGAGATCCACCTGCCTTTGTGAATCCTGGGATTACCCTGTGCATGGTGTTCTAAGTTCTTTGACATGTTCACTTATTTGTTTTTCTTGGCCCCAGTTAGCATTGGATTTGCCACAATGAACAGCCAAAATGTCCATTGCTCATTAGAAACACATTTATCTTGGAGATATAAATTACTTTATATTTCTCCATTTGCTCTTCATATTATGTTCAGCAGAAAACAACGATAACATTTTTCTTGATAAAGTTTTAAAAGGGGCGTTTATTTTAAATACATACCCTTGGCTTCTTGGTGACTGACAGCCATGCCAGTGGGGTGTTTGATCCGTGGTAGAACCGGATCATCAGGAGGGAGCTGAACTCAGATGGCTAAGAAGGTAGATGCCCTCAGTGCCAGTCTCTTCCAGCTGACTGGGTGAAGAACTGCCCAGGAGTTCTCCCTCTCAAGAAAGGAGGGTGTAAGGGAAGGAGAAATGGAGGAAAGAAGACAAAACTATTCTCTTTGAATACAAACTCTACTGTGTTTCACCTCCTTCTTTAGACTCAGAAGACAGAAACCGTACAGTAGCCAATATTGACTTTAGTTTTAGAAGTGGTGCATTGGATACTTTAGAACTTTTATATAAGCTTATTATTCTGTGCTAAAAGTCTGTGTTCACATGAATAAGAAAGGTACCCTTAAATTATAGTTTGACAGTATTATGTAAAGGGAAAGAATTACTTGCAGAATGGTGAGATTCCGTATCTCTCTAAGAGCTTGGAGAGTGCTCTACCCTCACAATGCTTACTTAAAATACTCTGTTTGGGAATGTGCCAACAGGGCTTACCGGCAACATCAGATATCAAAGACATTGACAGTTTGATGAGAATTTCTGGCAGAATCGAGTGTGAAAGCCCAAACCGACATCTCTATGATTTTGTTGGGAACATAAGGCTTGACGGACATGGGTATGTAAACTCACATTCTCCATGTCATCCTGTACCACCAAATGTCTCCTACATCTGCTTACACAAGATTGTCTTTTGTTCTAGATACTCACAACAATTGTTTTTAAGCATGTCTGTATTTCAACTCACATCCTTTGTAAGGATACTGAATCCTGACTCTATTCATATAATGTAATCAAAGACATTCCCATTTTCCTGTCACTCTGGGAGTTGGATGTTTGCAGTGATATTCCAGGACCTTGGAATATTCTTTGTGGGTAAATAGCCTGTGGCTGGTTCTTTGGCTGAATTTCCTGCCGTGAACTTTCCTGGCCCAAGCCCATGGCCACAGTCCATTCCTTTGATGTCTAGATACCTTGAGGAATTCAGAGTGTATCACAGTAGCCAGATCATTCTTTATCTCCTCTGCATATGCTTTTTCCTAGGCCATGCTATCATGTGTAGTCTCTGGTTTCTGCTATCTGATTCTCATCTTCCCTACCACTTCCTTAACTTCTCTTATTCATTTAACTAGAGTTTAGTGTACATTTAAATTCTAGGTGCCTAGACCAGTGGTTCTTAACCTTTCCAGTACTGTGACTCACTCTATTCATACAATGTAATCAAAGATGTTCCCACGATCTTCCCAGTCTGTCAGTTGGATGTTTTTGGTGATACTCCAGGACTCTAAACTATTTTTTATGGGTAAATAGCCTGTGGCTGATTTTTTGGTTCTTTAATACAGTTCTTTCATTGAGGTGACCCTCAACCATAAAATTATTTTTGCTGCTACTCCATAACTGCAATTTTGCTACTGTTATGGGTTAGAATGTAAATATTTGTGTTTTCCAGAGGTCTTAGGTGACCCCTGTTAAAAGGGTCATCAATCCCAAGGGGTCATGGTCCACAGGTGGAGACCCACTGGCCTAGACAATTTACAAATATTACTTAGGCCACACTGAACAAACCAGATCAATATTATATTCCTGCCCTTTTGTCTCTTTTCATTCACTTTAACAATGTACCTTAAATTTAAAAAAAAAAAATCTATGAGCAACAAAAATACACTGCTCATAGGTCTGGAAGATCAAAGCATCAAATTTGGTATCTATTAAAGAAGTGTTCCTCCCTGTATCCAGGCAAAATGGAGGCCTTTGGAGATCCTTTGTAAGGATTTAGTCCCAGTTTCGACAGCAGAATGTGTGTGTGTGTGTGTGTGTGTGTGTGTGTGTGTGTGTGTAGTGTGTAGTGTGTAGTGTGTATGCACTTTATATGTATATAAAAAGCATGAAGGTAGAGATGACAGGTCAACCTCAGGTATTGTTCCTTGGAAGCCAACCACCTTGCCTTTTGATACAGGGTGTTGCACTGGTGTGAGCTTACTGACTGTCCAGCTGGCTGAGAAGCCCCAGGGATATTCTTGACTCTCAAGCCTTCCCTGATAGAATTATAAGCACACAACAATACCTAGCTTTTTCTTTCTTTTTAATATGAGTTCTGAGAATCAAAGTAGGTCTTTAAGATTGCACAGCAAGCAATTTACTGACAAGCATCTCCTCAGCCCCATAAGTGCAGAAATTTCAAGACTTAATCACCCCTCGAATCCTAATGCCACAATATTGCACCCTAATGCCAGAATATTAAAATATGGATTGCAATATGGAAATATTGGAGAGACACTAACACATATGATAGAATTTTTTGAAGTTTCTTTCTTGAGGTGAAGTAGTTGGAGGGCAGACAAACATAAAGGAATAAATAGAAATTGTAATCCTTTATTATTTGGTAAAATGCAGAAAGCCTTTGGGAAAGATAGCATAGGATAAAAGAGATGAGGTGTTCTTAGGAAGGAATCTCTTAGGAAGATTGTCGTCAACCTCCTTCAGAAGGTGACATTTGAACAGTGGTGATCAAAAGGTTAGGAGCTGAATCATGTGAGTATCTAGAAGTAGAAGATTCTGGACAGAAGAAATAGTGAAAAATCACTGAGATCAAAGGAAGAGAAATTGAGGTGAAAGACAAAAAATCACAATGGACCAGATCCCATAGACGTTGTAGGCCATTACAAGGTGTTCTGAGTAAATTTGGGTTCCATGAGTGGGTTATGAAGGAGAAACATCCTCCGTTTAGTTTTGAACTTAATAAGGTTGTGGTTTCCACGTGGCATTTGAATATATGTCTGAACTTTGAGGGTAGTTTGCATAAATTTTTAAACTCAGCCTGGAAAAAAATTATTGAAATTGAAAGAGTTTAGACAGAAAATTGGAAAGCCCTGAGGACTGTCTAGTGTGGGAAGCAGGGAGAAGAGCAGAGACTAAAAACCAAGGAAGAGTAAAGAAAGTGCCAAGGGGAGAGGGAGGGACACAGTGAGGTCTGCTGTCACTCATGGCCAAATGCACTGTGTCTGGACATTAACGTTTGGGTTTATTGAGTGACTATCATGACCCTTGATTAGAATAGGTGGAACTTAACAAGGGTGAGCCTGACATCATGGAGAAGAATTAGCTATAGCAAGCGTGGGCTTCTTTATCGAGGAGTTTTATTACAATGCAAGACAAAGCAATGGAACAGAACAAGGCAAGAAGGGTGGGGTGTTTGGTGCCCCACTTCTGTCTCCTGTCCTCACTCCTTGCCTCTACACAGCAGAGCTTGTCTACCAGACAGGTGTGCTGTCGAGGTAGCCATCAGCCAGATGCACTGGTTCACCCAGCCTAGGAGAATGTCACCAATGTTCTCACTGTTAGAATATGAATGATAAAAAATTAAATAAGGAACTAAGTAAATGACATGTGAACTGCACCCTGAATGGGACACCCATTGACTAATGCACCAAAATTTCTTTTTTTTTTTAGTTTTATTTATTTATTTATTTATTTATTTATTTAAGATTTATTTATTTTATGCATATGAATACACTATTGCTCTCTTCAGATGCACCAGAAGAGGGCATCAGATCCCATTACAGATGGTTGTGAGCCATCATGTGGTTACTGGGAATTGAACTCAGGACCTCTGGAAGAGCAGTCAGTGCTCTTAACCACTGAGCCATCTCTCCAGCCCTGCACCAAAATTTCTTATCGTAAATGACATGGGAAATATACCCTGAATTGACACCCTTATCTAACCCACCAAAACACATTCTTATGATCTTTGAGGTAGTCGTTAATTCTAGAATTTTCAGAGTGATCTTTCCTTGAACATATGGTTATAGACTAATGATAGATTTGGCCATTTGTACGAGTATCGTTTCTTAAGTCTGACATTTTTAACTGGCCAGCTTCCATTCCCTATCATTAAATCAGTGCCAAGCAAATCCATGCCATAAGGGAAACTTTATATGGTGGTACCAAGATTTAAAAGCCTAAAGTTTTATAATGTGCTTTATCAGAAAGGTCGATATGAGTGAATGAGACGGGGACGCTAGGAGGAACAGGCAGTGGGGAGCAATGAATGGGTATCTGATGTGATATTGAGCCCAGTCAGATATGTGAGGAGCAGTGGGTACACAGGGCACTAGAGCACAATCCAGGAACTTCCCAAGAACTTTGTGAAGCCTGCTTTAGCCTCCAGGCCCCTCCCAGTCCCAATGTGCATGCCAGATGTTGACACCTATACAAGAGATTTATCATGTGATGTCAATATGGTTTCATCCCTGGAGGGTTCACACGTACTGAAAACTCAACCCCCAATGAAATGACCAGAGACTGACCCCAAAATAAACCCCTCTTTTTCATACAAAATCATCAGTCTCCGTGCATTTTATAAGCTTACGCAAAATGGACCATGCCTTATTCCCATCCCACTAGGCCCTAAGCCTGCTGTGGGATGTAAATGATGGGAGTTAAAATACACTGTTTCCTGAGGACTCCTGCAGGGGCCATTCTAACCCACACATGTGGGTTGATTTCACTGAGCTGGAAAATATATTTCCTGAAGGAAGGTCCAATGCCCAAACTATCCCCAGCCTTGGAAGCTGACTGGATCATCCTAACCTACCAGAAATGGAGGGTTCCCTGATTCACTTGGCCTTTACTGATTGTCAAGTACTGTGTTTATTAACTCCATTGAAAATGGTTTCCTTCTTTTCCAAGAAATTTTAAGTGTATTTTTCTTTATATTTGAATTTTTACGTTACTCTCTTGTTAAATGAAAACCTATCTTGGGTATTAGGAATCCTTGAGCCATTCCGTTTTGGGTACATTTCCATCAGCTGACTCAATACATGTCTGCGATATACTGTGCCATCCTACCCTTGAGTCTCTGTTTGAGTTTATAGCACCTAATAACTCACTACAAAAGCTAGCCTTAGAGGAAGCACACAAAGGACTCAACATGGGTCTTATTCATGAAAATGTTGTCTGACGTCTAAGAAGCAAATGGCTTCAGGATGATTACCATTTATTGGGAATGTTTGCGTTCTTGGAAAACAGATACGCTAATCCTGTAAAGTGAATATTATTAGGCTTTAGGTCTAAACCTTATTTCAGAAAGGTGATGGTAGTACCAGAATATGACATGAGCTATAATTGTATTTGTGTAGTTTTTGAGCCCTGGTTATGTACAAAGTTGTTCTTAATTTAAATGAAGTGTGTGTGTATGTCTCTCTCTCTCTCTCTCTCTCTCTCTGTGTGTGTGTGTGTGTGTGTGTGTGTGTGTGTGTGTGTGTGTTTATTGAGTGGGTAGCGGGGAAAGATATCTTAGCTACACCATTTTCAAATTTTGCATAAACTTAAATCCCAAAAAGATTCCTATATGAGGATTAGCTACTACAATCCCAAAACTCGCCTGCTATTTGAGATACTATATCGGTTTGCTCAGGCTTTCATAATGACAAAACTTAAATAGTTAATTTTATCAATTGAAATTTGTTTTTCTACCATCTGGGTAATGAAATTAAAGGAGAGTGAGTGGATTCTGATGAAGGCTGTCTTGGTTTGCATTTCTTTTGCTGTGAAAAGACATCATAACCATGGCAACTCTTAGAAAGGAAAGCATTTAACTGGGGCTGGCTTACAGTTCAGAGAGTTAATCCATTACCATCATAGCAGGAAGCATAGTGGTTTGTAGGCAGACATAGTGCTGGAGAAGGAGCTGAGAACTCTGCATCTTGGTTCACAGGCAGCAGAAGTAGATGCCACAGTAGGCATAGCTGGCATCAAGCCCACCACCACATGACACACTTTCTCCAACAAGGCCACATCTACCCCAACAAGGCCATGCTTCCTAATAGTGTCACTCCTTTATGGGCCATAGCATTCAAACACATGAGTCTATGGGGACCATTTCTATTCAAACCACCACACAAGCCATCTTTGCATCTGGCAAAAATATCTCTGTGTCTATGTATTTGACAAAGCTCTCAGGTGTCTTATCAGGGCACTAAGAACATCAGAAGGCTTCACCTCATGAACTCGCCTAAGACTAAGAGCCTGGAAAGGAGCCCCATCATTGGGATGTATGAGAGATACTTGTAGTCCACAGGGAGAATAAAGATATAAAAAAAACGGCCAGTATGGTGTTAAAGAAAAACCAACTTCTTCCCAACAGTTATATTTGAAAAGTATCGTTGTTGGTTAAAAAACAAACAAAAAACTTCCTTTTGAAAAAAAAAAAAAACCTTCCTTTTTTTTCCCAAAAATAAAATTTTAATAGTGGAGACTTTGGTAACTGTATAATGACCATATAATGAAGGCCATTTTGAACTATGTCATTTCTAATGCCAACACACTGTGTTCTAGCACTGTTCCCCTGGGGGCAGACCAGATCCTTCTTCGAGGTGCTCAGTTAAGAAATACCCAGTGGGTTCATGGGATAGTTGTCTATACCGGCCACGACACCAAGCTGATGCAGGTGAGATGTTTATCTATGAAACCTTTTAAGACTAAGTCTCTTGGAAACACATGATTCATCATTCTGGCTGCACTTGTCCCAAACAGAGCACACCGGCCATCAGCTATCCCTGAGCCTCATCCCACACACCCACACTGGGAACTAAGGAGACTTTGAAATCCCTTCCCTGGGAGAAGAGCTCCCTGTAAATGGGAACGTTGTGAAACTTTCCCTAAGGTCACCCAACACATGATCACCCAGTGAATGGTGGTCTCTGTTGATCCATGACATTTTCCAACTGCTAATGCTCACATCAAATTGCCTGTGTAATACTGACTGTATTAAAATATTTATCTTGTAATTTTATTTTAATGCAGTGGTCAAATTTTCAATTTGGGTAGAATTGAAAAGAATTTTTTAAGGAAAGTATAAACTACCAGTTTTTTTTTTTTTTTTCATGGCATTTCCGTACGAGGCCGCTTTTGGCATCTATTCTCCTGATATTCATTTACACCATGGGGGCTTCATCTCTATGTTGTAATGCAAGCTGCAAGTCAGTAGTGTAACAAGTATAGGGAACTCACTTGGAAATACTAACCAGAGTGCCACTCTAAAGGACCTTTGTCCCTGTATGTCATACAGGCGTGAAGATGCTAACATTGACAAGTGGATTGCTCCTACTCTGGTTGTGCTATAAATTCTCCATTTATATTGGTTATGAGGGATTTCCTTTTCTGTCCTGTGGATGCTTGGTTAGCACAGACCTGGCATAAATACTGAATCATCACATAGAGCAGAAGAGCCTTCTGTGTCCTCTGCTGTGTATGTAGGTCAGACTTGCTTCATGGTCCTCCTGCCTCTGCCTCCGCCTCCGCCTCCGCCTCCGCCTCCGCCTCCGCCGCCGCCGCCGCCGCCTCCGCCGCCGCCTCTGCCGCCTCCGCCGCCGCCTCTGCCGCCTCCGCCGCCGCCTCTGCCTCCTCTGCCTCCTCTGCCTCTGCCTCCTAAGCCAGCCTGCTGCCACACTCAGTTCTTTCTTATTGATGATAGGTAGTATAACTTGAATATCCTGCTGTGTCCAGTAAAACAGTTACTGAGTAGCACCAGAGATCCTTTAGACTTTGAGATGTTTGCAGGGCTATAGCCCTTTTTCTCTGCCTCTAGGAAAAGGTGCATGTGTATGGTGCTCTTAAGAAAAAGAGGTGGCAGCCGCGGGCACCCTATTACACTTGTCTTGCATTTCGAACAGTTTTCAGCTCAAGTCCAGCTCCTGAGCTGTGACTCTGTCTCCCTCATCAATTGCTAAGTATGCAATGCTAAACTGAGCAGTTTTTACCATTTATCTTGTTTTGTTTTGCTTTGTTTTGTTTTACAGAATTCCACAAGTCCACCACTTAAACTCTCCAATGTGGAACGGATTACAAATGTACAAATTCTGATTTTATTTTGCATTTTAATCGCCATGTCCCTCGTGTGTTCTGTGGGCTCAGCCATTTGGAATCGAAGGCATTCTGGGAAAGACTGGTACCTCCATCTACACTGTGAGCAGTGAAGGCTGACTTGCTTGGTTTTTCCCCTTTGATTGAGATATACATTTGCTTCTATGTTAATCTTAATTTAGTTTGCAGAATATTCTATTGTTTCTGAAAGGGAAACTTGTGGCTAAGATAGCTGGAGATCTTCATTTTTAATAGATTTCTGGGAAAAGCAAGTAAAATTTAGGTTCTCAGAGCTTCAGAATACTTATCTCATAGTAGTATGAAATGCTCTATAAATATAACCATTAACATGATATACACAGTTGCCCTCTAAAGTATATTAAATGTGGCAGTTCAACTCATAAAAGTAGATTATGTATAGAGGAAAATGGGTATTGAATATAGTATGAAAATGTATTACATGCTTTAAAATGTTTGGACTGTCTTTTTTTCTCTTTCTTCCTTCTTCTTTTCTTTCTTTCTTTCTTTCTTTCTTTCCTCCTCCTTCTTTTTTAATGTGCTTTCATTTGTTTCAGGGAGAGTAGTATCAAATCACTTCCTTCTAGAACATGTATTTATTCTCTTGCTGGTCTCATGTTAATGTATCCCCTCTGGGAATTTCTAGGAAGTGAGTTTCCATTTCCTTGTGATGAATACTTAGCCAGTAAATATTTAATTTCCCCAAAGTGTGAAAACAAATTCCAGTACAATCTTACAGGAAAAAAAAATGAAACAAACAACAACCAAACTACAGATTTCAAAAGCTTGGTTTTTTATTCCACTTCACTTTTTATTACATTTATTTAGCTTTGCAACTATTCCAGGGTTTTTATAGTCATTGATTTATTGTTACAGCATGAAAAAGTTATCACTGTGATCAGTTTGTTTGTGTGCATCCCTTACAGTGTATTAGCTTTCCCTGTTTTACTTTTTTATGAAAGAAGAAGTTAATTTACTTAGGAGAATAATTTACCTACAGATGAAAACTGCCCCTGCAGCTGAGGATGGCTCAGTGTAGCACTGACCACCTTATAAGCAAGGACTCTCAGAGCCCAGTACTGGAAAAATAAGAAGTGTTCTTAGAACCAAGTTCATTCTAGTTGCTGTTGTTTACGTTGAAACCATATTTTCATTTGAAAATACTTTAAAGAATTTACATACACGTGGTTTGCCCAATTTTCATTACAAACTGTCAACCTTCCTAACATCTCTGAACTTTTCCGATTGGAACAAGGCTTGCAGTACCAATAACAAGGGCACTCTCCCTATCCCCAAGACAAGGTTTCTCTAAGTATCCCTGGTTATCCTGGAACTCCCTCTGTAGACTAGGCTGGCCTCAGTTGAACTCAGAGATCCACCTGCTTCTGCCTCCCTGGTTCTAGGATTAAAGGGAGATGTACCACCACACCCAGCTTCTCGTACTTTTTAGTAACACAGTGGAGATCTTGATAGGATGAATGGGCTGTATCCACTGGGGTTTGGCTCTAGGACATCAGGAGCCAATCATAACCCAACAGATGCCCAAGCCTTTTTATTTTAAATGAGCCAGTATTTTTACTATGTATATTTCATCATATACTATTAAGTCATATCCAGATTACTCAATATGCATGATACAAAAAATATATGTTGTATAAGTCGTTATTATACTGTATTCTTTAAGGAATAATAAGTGTACACATACTCAGTACACAGAGTATTTTCAGTCTAGAGTTGGTTGAATCCTTGATGTGGGACCCTAGAGGGAGATATAACTGAACTGTAATTCTACATTGAAGGAAGTGTTTGAGAACCAAGATTTATGTTATGAGCAAGGTAGTTTGTCTACTCTTGTGCTCCAGTTTAATCACTACAGATAGAGGAGCTATTAATGATGCTCTCCCTCCTCCCCAACAGATGGTGGTGCTAGTAATTTTGGACTGAACTTCCTGACTTTCATTATCCTTTTCAACAATCTCATTCCCATCAGCTTGTTGGTTACATTAGAAGTGGTGAAGTTTACCCAGGCATACTTCATAAATTGGGTAAATATGAATTTATATTATATGTCATCTTCCTATGTTTGTATTTTCTCTTTTGAAAGATTTACTCTGATATGATCTTTTGATCTGTGGACATTTAAAAAAAATGTTTTTAAAGTCTTAATTATATGTTGTTTCAATTGACTGTGTTGTATTTTTTAAGACCAGTATAATTGTAACACGTTCTCCTCAGAATCAAGCAAATAGATACACCACATATCCTGAGGAAAACTGGTCTTTCATTCAGGAAACCTGTTTGGGGTCCCACAGCAGCTGTAGAGGAAGGAGACCATGCCTTTGGAATTGAAGTATCTGTCTGTCTGGTAGATCTAGTGTCATAGTTTACCACAAAGGCAACTTTGTCTAGTCTCTTGGTTTCTTGGAACTGAATTTCTGGTCACTAATTTTGGGATGACAAGGTATTTTACCTGAATCCTGCAATATTTGTGCAGCTCGAGAATCTGTTTACACAGGAAAGAATTGTATATACAATCAAGCATGTAACTGTGCTTTGACGATGGGACTGACATCTGGTTCATTTTGACCCTGTGAATGACTTGATTGTACATGTTTTTTTTTTCCTTCTGACTTATTATACTGATAACTTTAATATTGGAGCGATGATTAAACATGTTCCCTATATTTTTCATCAAATAGCATTTTGTTCTTTCCATTTTATCTTAGTTATAATTACTGAATTTGTATAAATGATATCTTCTGGCCTGATCTGCCAGAGTGTTGAATTTTTCTTTTTGTGAAACCTAGATTTTACTTTTTATGTTCCAAGCTTATCTAAAAGCTTTTTGAAATGAACAATATTGGAATTTTAAAAATATAAGCAAAGATACTTCTGCAACTGGTCGTTATATTATCTTCTCGTGGTGACTGATCTCTCGAAAATGTCAGCCCTTTTCTTATCTTTGGTAAAAGATCAGTGTAATTCAGGACAATGAAACAAGCAGCAGGCAGAGTTTACTTTCACACAAGAAAGGTGTGCTGAAGAATCAAGCCGTGTATACCAATAAATTTAAGTTCATGAAGGACTCTCACTCACAGATATAATAAGGCAAATGAACCTTGAAGATCAAATGGCAACTCAGGTTCTTATTTTTTCAATGTAGAATTTAAAAAAATAGAATTGGTTTCAAATAATTACATGATAGTAGTGTTGAATAACCCTGGTAAGCTCTGGCTTTTCAACCATCCTCCTAACCAGTAGACTTTGTGATGGCCCTGACTAGCCAGCTTCCTCCTTGTGTGGAAGAGACTAGCAACTGTCTCCTGGATTCTAGTTCTAGCTAGTTGCCCTTTTGTGCAATATGGATTTCTGATGATGGCTTTGAAAATGTTTAACCTCAGCTGTTCTATCATGCCTGTTCTAAGTCATATCAGCCCCTCTGATTTAGCCCCCTCTGCTCCTCTAAATAGTCTTCATGTCATGGTTTCCAGGTTGGTCTCTGTGTGAGCCCTCTCTTCTTGTCTCTCAACTCTACTCACTTGACAAATGTGTTTTCCAACACGGCATGTAAACTCGAAGCCTAGTCCAGAGATGATACTGATCAGAGCACAGATAGGAGAGAGATGAAACTCAATAAACTACAGCCCTGACTTAATAAAATATTCTACTATTAAAAAAAAAAAGTCAGATAATGTGGTTGGATAATGGGATGAGAGGATGGCTATTGGGTGCAAGGCAAGTACAAAGAAATATAAAACTATTCCTTTTGGGGGCTGACTGTCAAATATCTGTACTAAAAGATGCTTAGCCTGGGGAGTCCACCCAGATGTGATATCTTAAATACCTGTTCATGTTGCCTGAAGAGTTAACTATGGAAACAACATTACTTGATTTTCCAGCAAAGATCACTAAACAGTTACTCCATATCCCTCTAGGGATCACTTCCTGTGTATTGCATAGTTTAACCCCGACAGTAGGATACCTTATTGGGAACAAAGTGGAAATAAACAGACTATCTTAACCCCCACAGACAAGCTCTCAGTGCAATACTCTCCTCTTCTAAGTAAAGGGAACCGCCCCATACTGCATGCTTTTCAGGACAGTCACACAGAATCATGTAGAGATAGCAGGGCCCTAGAGTGGTTACACGGAACTCCCGAGGCAAATGGTGACTTGTGAAAAGTGCACAAACCAATGTGATTTCTCTTGCTGACTTAGTCCCCCAGCCTCTTGTATTCAGTGATGTCACTTGCTTATTTGTAGGATCTTGACATGCGTTATGAGCCCACAGACACTGCAGCCATGGCTCGGACATCTAATCTGAATGAGGAACTAGGCCAGGTAAGCTCTTACACACGTTCAATCAGCAGTGAGACTTGGTATCATCTCTGCCTTATGCGGTGACTGCAGTTGAAGTAGCATCTTCTCATTTTTCATTGTTTGAATAATGCACATAAATACATTTTTTGATGCATGGCACACAGTGTCCATATTTAATAGTGGGGTTTTCCAACATTAAAACAGATTTTTCTTTCAAGATGAGATACTATGCAAGCCTAGGTATGTTTCTTAGTAGGTAACCCGATTAGCCTTGAAATATTGACTGCCTTTGAGTTATAGGAATAGCAAGAGAATTGTTCACAACTTTTATCCAGAAGGAAGGAAAAGTTCATATTGTATACATCTAGTCAAATAGGAACTTGAGAATTAGTCGAATAGTTAAACAGAAATAAGAATTATAACTGATACTTCATTCATGTATACAGCCTTTCATCACTTATCCAGGATGTATCTGAAGACTGTCAGGTGACGTCATCATTATGTAAACATGATACAACACACTTCCACATGCTGATGGCTATGACCTGACCTCACCAGACAAGTGATACAGTTTTATGCTATCCACATCCTATGTGCATCCTTCATTAACTAAAGCATCCTTGGGTGTCATGTGATTACATGTGTGTATTTGTAATCCATCCATAGATGCTAACTGAAAAAAGGATTTTCGTTTTCTCCTCCACCACTTTCCACCTCATGCTATTCAGATTGCATTCGGGATAGACTATACTGCCCCTTACCAATTTAGATGGGGTCTGAAGTGAGCTGCATTGCTTCTTAAAGTGAGACATGCTGGAGAGTCCCTAGTACTGTGTATATCTGAAAATAGTAGTGAAACTTTCTGAGGAAATTCAGAATAACCTGAAGCAGATTTCTCTATGACTCTAGTTTCTCTAATCCACACTAATAAAAATATATAAAGTGGCTTATCGCTAAAATACTAAAAGAGCTGAATCATTCTGTAAAGAATGTACTGCAAGCAGTTCTGGCAGTCACTATACCCCCACAGCAGAACAGAGTTGACTTTTAAAGAAAGTATGATTTAAGTACATTTTCTTTCCTCTAGAAAAAAGTTTTCTGAGCAGGATGGATCTAGCTCATAGGTGGAGCACTTGCCTGATATGCATAGTGCCCAAGATAGACTTTTAAAAGCCTTGAAATATTAATGAGGATTTAAAACTTGTTTGTAGGTTAAATACATATTTTCTGACAAAACCGGGACCCTGACGTGCAATGTGATGCAGTTTAAGAAGTGCACCATCGCGGGCGTGGCTTACGGGTGAGCGCCTTCCCTTCCCTCAGTGTATGAAATACACATTTGATTCCATCTGATTGGAATAGTTGGAAATTCTTGTGCAAGGAGGATTCGGGTCTTGTCTTTTAATCTAGAAAGTGGCTCTTTTTCCGTTAGGATGGTTTGTGTATTTTACAGTTGCTCTTGCTTTCCTTGGATGGTGATATCAGGTAGAGACTGACTGACAGTTTCCCAGTGTTTTCAGGTAGAGACTGATTGACATCCAATCTCCCAGTGTTTAGGGCTCCATCTGGGCTTGGTGATAAGGACAAACCATTTCCCTTCACTCTGCCCTGAAGTTAGGAGGAAGTTAGGAAGCGCTGGAGGAGGCCTTGGTGGGGTCTTAAGTAACACTGCCATTGCTTTGGCGATCCTTCACCCTCCCGCCCCCCATGTCCCGTTTTATCTTTTATCAAGTCTCCTCTTTGCAGTCAGAGAACAATGTAAAATTCTGGTGGTGGGATGAAGGGAGGGATGAGGACATCTTCAATCTGGAGAATGGTGTCCTTCAGATACAGTGTGGCATCCATTTAGTTTACTTCTTATAGGGTGCATACCTAAACCATTCAGAGACACCCTCCTCCTGCTGGAGTGGCCTGAGCTGCAGCAGCACATTTTGCACTCCTCCTTACCTCAGTGAGGCAAGTAGATACTGATGTATTTATCACACTTGCTTTAGGCTGGTCCCGCTTGCACTCACTGTTCTCATTCATACCTTAGCTATAAGCAGTACATCAGGGGGAAGGAGCATTAAATGTTGAAAAGGTCTTCACTAAATTTATTATTATTCCTATGTGCAGTGTCTGTAAACAGGAGTGGAGACCAATAGGGCAGGAGAGAGTTCTTTAGGTCAGGAGGGAGTTTGATTCAAAAATTTTAACCTGTGGATACCCTGATTGGATGGCTTTTCTACACTGTAAAGATTTAAGAGACACACTGACTTTCAAGTTTGCTGGGTTTGTTTGGTTTGGGTTTTTTGGTTTTTTTGTTTTGTTGTGTTGTTTCTTTATCTGAAGCCTCTTCTTCGACAAAATTGTTCTTCCCCCAGTCTCCCCAGAACTGTTCCTGGAGCAGGAGAATCATAGTCACAGGAGAATCATAGTCACATCCTCTGACATCAAGTGCTTACACATTCTACCAGTGGTTACATGTGGCTAGTCCAGAGATAGGAAAGGCTCCTCTTGATGGGTTTAATTGCCCCTGGCCATATGTGCAGAAGCAGAATTCTTCCCTTGTCTGTGGATAACTCCTCAAAGCACAAGAGTGTGAGGTCAGGGTGGGTTTGAGCAAATGCCTGTCCTGTCAGTTAGATGGTCAATGAAATGAATGTCTTTGTGAGAACATTTCTTAAGAATGAAGTGACGAGATACGGTATGCGTTCTACCTTATCTACAGTCTATAAGCAACCTGAAAGACTCTTCTTGTTATTGTTATTTTATTTTCATTTCGTGGGACCAGACATTTGATTAGTGTAAGCAAATGAAGATTCTTAAAAACAAACTGTGTCCATACTGACTACAGTCTGTCAATAGTTTACGTGGCAGGTTTTGTTTACAAATGGGGTCTTAGATGTCCTCCTGTGACCTTAAACAATTCCCTTTCAGATGTTCTTAGCTCTGTGGGACTCAAGAAAGAGGAAAACCAGACAATCTCTAAGGACCCATGTAATTTTAGCTAGTTTTCTGTGTCCAGTGATTCTGTAGGGATAGAATGTTTAATACCAATGCTTCATTCAGAATTTAGTTTTAATAAAGACTCTCTCAGCTTTGCCTCAAATTTTTCCTTTTTGAATTTCATGACAGACAATGAAATTCCAAGATTTATACACAGTTGTCAGCAGTGACTATTTCACAGAAATCAGTTTTGTCATAGGGATTCCTCTATTTAAACTTATTGGTTTTTTTTTTTTTTAGATCATCTTACAGGGAAGTTGTAATTAAATATAAATAAAGTTACGTTTGTAAATTCATCTCGCTACAAACTAGAAATTACACTATTAAGCCTTCAGGAGAGCCTCAGTGTCACAGGTTACACTGTGGAAATGCTGGTGTTTGTCACAATCAGTTGCATATCTGCAATAGATAAGAACTTCTCTGTTCACTGGCTGGAGTTCTCTACGCTGTGAAGATTTGAATCCTTTTTTCCTTATATCCTGTATGTCAACAATTTAGTCTGGGGCTGAAAAGCAGTCAGCAGTTTAGTCTATACTAGCTCTGGGGCAGCAAAAGCAGTCTATTAAACAACTGAAGGACTCTTTTTGTTATTGTTATTTTATTTTTGTTTCATGGGACCAGACATTTGATTAGTGAAAACAGATGAAGATTCTTAAAAACAAGCTGTGTCCATACTGACTACAGTCTGTCGGTAGTTTACATGGCAGGTTTTGTTTACAAATGTGTATTTGGTGGGAGATAACTAATCCTACAAACCTGAGGAGAGACTCACCTGGAGAATCTTCAGTTACCATACACCTAGCCCCAAGGACTAGATTACAGCCAGTAGGTGTGTCTGGTGGCCACAGTCACCTTTCATTTACTTAGAACAAATATTTATCTGCCTCCTTCTGCGGGTGGCTCTTGGTTAGGTAGTAGAAACCTAACCAAGCAGAGTTTGCATGGTTCCCACTCAGAGTTCACAGGCTAACTGGGGTTAATAGATATTAATTAATTGTAATACAACAGTAGTCCTAATATGAGGCAAGAGTCAGTGTGAGCCTCAGATGAAATGAAGTAGTGTAATGAGTAAAGTCAACAGTCAGTTCCTGACAGAGTGATCCTAGAGCCCAGGTCTGAGAATGAATTTAAGTGAAAAGGAAGATATGATCACGCTGGCATGTCTTGTCCCTGGGCCAGTAGCCAGACAGCTGGCCAACACCAGAGCTGCCAAGCAGCAATCGTGGGAACTCCTGCAAACAAGTCACCTGCTGCCCACCACCCTCTGGATGGTGCTTAGCTTCTGCCAGGGCTGCACCAGACTCAGGGGAAGGCATTGTAGCCCTTGAGCTCTGGGGCTGTTAAGCCTCAGGATTATTAAGCCTTAGGAAGCAGTAGGTCCATTGCTGGTGTGAAACTGTGAGCAGAGGCCCAGTACCAATGCAAGCTGGCAGGGACCTTCTTGCAGTGTTCATTGCTTGAACAGTTACCAGCTCTCCCAGGGACAGGTCCAGTCCAGGAGCTGGGGCCCACACCTTGAGGGTAATCACAAATGATTGTCCCTGCGGCTGCAGCCTGCTTCCACTGCACATTGCCATAGGCTAATCAGTAATCTAGCCTCAGATGGCCAGGGTGAGTCCTTCCTCTTAAACAGTGAACACAAGCCTTTGACTAGGAAGAGCAGTGCACTCTGGGGATCCCTTTTGCTGTGATTGTTGTTTGTCCCTGAAGGAAACTTAATGTGTTGGAGGTAGAAGACCTTGTTGTGATGAGGTAAAAAGAGCGGGAAGTGATTTAGGATGTTAATGACTTCTTTAAGTTTTGAGCAACTTATTATACTTATCAAAAAACAATCTCTGCAGTTTAAACTCTTCCTAAATGAAAGTGAAAACATTGAATTGTCATATGACATAAAAGAATCAGGAAATAGAATCTACCCTGACATGTATGTCAGGTGTCCTATGAACTATGCCAAGGGGTCCTTCCCCATGCTTCCGTGGGCTAGAGGACAAAATTAAAGTATTGATGGAAACTTTTTTTTTTTTTTTTAAGATTAAAAACTATTTGTTGGGTGGACCATTTTGAATATCAGTGGCTCCATTTAGTCAAACAAATACAGTTAACTTTTACTCTTATTACCTTCTTAGGAAGTTACTGTGTCAAGGCAGTCAAAGCTTCCTGAAAAACATACAACAGATTTTTTTTTTTCTGTGTAACTCTGCTCCAGGTGACTAGCATGTGTGTGTCACTGAAACACATTTTTATGGTTATAAATATAAATGTTGGACTTACTACTGGCTTTATAGCATATATTTAAACAGCTACATTTAAACATATTCATTACTAAGTTTTGACTTCTATGCATCGATCAGTTCTGGGGTGTGGGGTACCTTTGTAAATCCACCTGATTACCATAAATCCTCATGTTCTACTCCCTGTACTAACTGCCATTCTTCCAGATCCAACTAAACGTTCATTTTCTTAACTTTCTAGAAACCCGCCTCTCAGCACTTTCCTCATCCATGGTCTTTGTTTCCAGCCTTTCTGTGATTATTTTTCCCTCTCTTTCTGTCCCTCCTCCTGAAGCCATGTCCCTGAACCTGAGGATTATGGGTGCTCGCCCGATGAATGGTAAGCTACGTGGTACTTCTACTGGTCTCTTTGAAATCGTCTGATGTATTGCTTTGTAAACAGGCGTCCCTGGTCTCTGGGAGCCATCTCCACAGGTGTTGGGTGCTCTGTACTGTGTATTAAACTCGGAGTATCCTTGATGTTTTTATCGAAACCCCTTCTAAACATATTCTAAAGCTTTAAAGATGGCTGGATTCTTATATTATTTATCTATAGGGCTGTACGGATCAATTCCAAAGTGCCAGGGCAGGAAAAACCTCCTGCTGCAGAAATTAAAGCTTGGGTATATTTTTAGCTCAGCACTGCCCCCTTCTGCCACTGTGCAGACACCAGCGTTTTCTGGTCCATGCCCAAGTGGTACAAGTTTCCTTTTACATTGTTCTTTATTTCTATGTCTCTTCAGAGGCTATAAAATGAAGACCTTTAAATGTAAGGCAAAAGTGTTCTAGATCTATACCACCTACACCTTAACAGTAAATGTACTATAATTATTTTAGATTTAATAAAGATAGCATGTTTTAAGTTTAATTTCACTACTATGCGAAGCTCGTGGTTTTTTTTTTTTCTTTTGTTTTACATTAAAATCCTTTCAGCCACGTATTTGCATTTTTATCTAGGGAAAATTAGTGGATTTTGTTACTTGTATGATTTGTCATGATTCTGTGGCAAATAAAATTTGAAAAACTATAATTTCTTTAAAGCTAGTGTTTTGAAAATAAGGCTTCCTCTATTTATCTGGACCTCAGTACTTTGTGATGAAGTCATATTTCCACTTTTCATTGAATTCCAGTTACAAAATGAGTTTTCAACCTACCTGGAGTTTATTTCAGTAGATCGGAGATTTGATACGAGTGTCCAGTAAGCCCCATAACACCCAGGATTATAGAGGCAGCTGTGTGACTCATGTGACCAGTGCCACCAACAATGCTGATTACAAAGAGTCCGATACGTTCTGACACCAGTCACAGCTGCTTGGCTCTTCATGTCACTCAGTGTAGCCTCCCCAAGAACACGCCCAGCAGACAGGCACTGTATCATTGCTTGACTTAGCCTTGCATACATTCCTACTTCTCTGGTCCCGTGACTCTGTAGTACAAGTGTTTATTATAGATGCTCTTTGATCTGAGGTCAGATGTCATCTAAATAAACCCTGCTTGTTTGCTTTTTTTTTTTTTTTTTTTTTTTTTTTTTTTTGCACGTATGTGTCTTTATATGCTGTCTATAGGCCAGTTTTACCCATCTTAACACTGAAGTACTATGAAATTGATGCACATATCTCTCTAAGAGATGTGGTTCTGTTTTCTTAGCCTCGCTGTGTTGTTCTCCAAAGTATTATATTTTCCCAGATCATTTAAAACATTAAACTTTGAGCAGAGGATGTTTCATGGCACCAAGCACTGTCGGAAAGAGGGGATGTCATTTATCTTGCTCATAATTGTTTCAGAAAGTGTCTTTTTGGGAAAAATCTGAGTTTCAGTGAAATATACCAGCTTTTCATGAATTATGTATTTTTCACTTTGCCATTGAGTCTAAAAGGACACCAGGAAAGACACTTGTCCCTTTTATGGAAAAGGTGCTTTGTTTATATACTTGGGTTCTCTGTCTATACCTGTAGCTTTGCAAAGGTAAATATACAGGATTTTTTGAGGCTCTGTGTAGGGTTATGTGGAGTGACCACGCATATGAGCTTTGGACTCTGACCATTAACGTTCAGATCCCAACCTGTCCTTCACACAAGTCATTAACTGCGTAAGTGGACTCATCAGAAGACTGTGACCATCATTAGCCTTTAAATCAGTAGGAAATGTTGATGGTTAACTAAGGTCTAGCCAGAAAGCTAGCACTGGTGGCTCTCAGTCTGTATCATATATCTGACACGATCATTTTTTCACGTTCATAGATTTTTATATAGAGAAGCCTATAAGCAGTCTCCTCAAGAACACAACCAGCAGACAGGGGAGGGAGCCAGAGGTAACCCTGGCTTAGCCTGGTTATGAAAGGTGTGTTAGCGCCGTCCCACATCTGTAGACTTGAAGGACTTGTGTTTCTTTTGGAGCATGAAATAGCTTTGCATGTCAACATCAAGCCCTTCCTCCTTGATTCACTTAATATTTTTCCAACTGATTTTATTTCAGCTAAATTGCTGAGGTTGTTAAGGAGAGACAAATATCTATCATTTGGCTGAGTTGAGGAATGGTAGCTCGGAAGCTCATACCTGACTCCATAGTTTCAAAGGCCTGGCATTTGCCCGGCCTCATCTAACTGGTTTTATGTTGCTGCGAGAGCTGACAATGTCTCTATGCCGCTGTTCCAGGAAAGAGTATGGAAGACTCTGTAGCTGAAACTCTGGAAGTCATCTCCCCGATGGCTGCTTGGCAGCTTTGCCTGGCATTGTGAAGTTGACTGAATGCCACGCAGCAAGCTTATAGCTGTCTGTTTAATGTTCCTGCTTGAAATGGCACTCGCCACAAAAATGTCAAGAAATCCCACATGTGTCGATTATGTATTTATGTTTGGTCCATTCTAAAGACACTTTCAAATATACTCTTGCCATTAAAGAGTGTGTGATATCTGAAATTCCCTAAAATGTATTAATATAAATGGCTACTAATTCCAAAATTGGCACTGTTTTCCTGTTGTTCCCAAGAACCATCAACAAACATGGAGCCTTGGAGACTAATTCCTTTCTATTAAAAACCATTATCTAAATTGATAGTATCAATATTGGAAGGATTAGAGAGAAAATATCTGTAATTATAAATTATTTTTTAAAACAACATATGTTTATAACTATGTTTCTCTTTTTAAAAAACTTATTTTGGAAAGTTTAAGTAAAAGCAGAACAAATAAATGTCCCTGTCAGTTATTTTAACAGGATGTGCCCTGGGCCAGCATCATCTTTCCTGTGCTTTTCTACCCTTCTTATTCTGAAGCAAGTCTACGTAGATAATTTTGTTTTTTCTTAACTACTTGATACAGTCACATGTTGTTTTTCAAGTAAATGACAGTGGGGTGATTCTCCAGAGGAATTGCTTTTGAGCTGGCCCTGTAGTCATTCAGTGGTTTTTTGTTGTTGTTGTTGTTGTTGTTGTTGTTGTTGTTTTGTTTTGTACTGTTATAGTATCTGCAGGTTGGACTAGTTTCTCTTTTCTGCTTGGTTATTTTCTTATTTCACCTAGCCTGTAATTATGTGTGGAGTGAGTGGCATTTATTTATTGTGCTGTAGAAGGTGGGGCAGCTGAAGCATTCTTTCAGGCGTGCCCTTATAATAATGAGATCTAACCCATCTACATTAGCGTCAGTCTTCAAAGCAGTCCCCTTGGCAGTCTCTTTATTCAGCAGTGCAGACTTTCACACAGCATTTTAGAACTCCTCTTTTATAATTGCCTTCAGAAATCCTTGCAGTCACCCAGGAAACTGAGTCTCATTACTCTGATCAAAACCAAACATTATGTAGCAAAAACAGTGCATTTAATCACCCATTCAAACTCTTGGACTTAACCACTCTGAGTAACAACCTCATAACTAAAAATTAAATCTACCAGCAAGCAATTTTGATTCCAAACAAACAGGACCTTAATAAACCTGGAGGTACAGACTCTTTTAAAAAACAGTGTTCTGACTGCTGGGACCAGAAAGCCCTTCAGCTGAGGCAGGTCCACTAGGTTAAGGGGAAGGGTCAGCTCCCAAGTCAGAGAGGATGCTGACCAAACAGGCTTTGTATTACCCTGCTCTTTGTCTGGGAAAATTGTCTCCTACTGCCAGAGGAGCTCTGCCTCAGGTTGCCCAGGAAATGTGGCACAAATCAGGAAACCAACCTCTACGTGGTGGCTGTAGGGTGGGCTGTGAGCTTGTCCAGGCTGACACATTGTGCAAGTGCTATCCCCACTGTTCTTTCTTTACATCCAGTCTGTCACACAATATCTCAGGAGCTTGTGTCAGTGGCTCTGGTTCACCTGGCCCCCAAACCAGAGGAGACTCCAAGACAAAGATAGGAATGTTTTAATCCACATATGTCATAGAAATATTAAAGAGAAAAAATATATATACCTTTCTCCTGGGACCAAGATGTTATCATTTTAAAACTGAATTTTGAATAGAAAGATGAGTTTTCCCAGAGCTGGGACTCAGCTTCTCTGTGATAATTGCCACATGGTAATTATTATGCAGCTTCACGTGTTAGAATGTGTCCTCCACTGAAGAACTTTCTGACTCCAGCAGTCAGATCCCTGCTTTTTTATTGAATATTTTATTTATTTATATTTATTGAACTGATCACGAGGTTCCCAGTGGAGGAGTTAAGCCAAGAGTCAGCCCAGACAATGGGACAATGATTAGCAGTGTTTCCATGTTTCTGTACCATTTAGCCTGGCCATGTCACCTATACCAGCAATAATCTAACTGTGGCTGGAGAGCTCTTGCCCTGCGGTCCCCATGGGTTTCTTTCCTTGGAACAACTTAAGGGAAAAAATGCCAGAAGTCTCCCGTCAAAGGCTGTTCCATTTGGAAAGGTTTATGAACAGGAGAAAGCTGGGCTAGAGCAGAGGCGTGAAGGGAGGACCTGCCACCTAGTGGCCCAAGATCTAAAACACTCCTGACTGTAAGGAAGGCAAAAGAAGCAAGCCACTATGTGAAAAATGCCAGTAGGAAACCAAGGCATTTAAAGAAAGAAATGCACAGAGCCTTGTGAGTGTCTCACCAGAGAGTGAATGAGGATGGGTAGAGGCTGCCCATGAGCAGGGTGCTTAGCTGCTTAGGAGGAAGAGCTATGGAGCTCGAGGCCCGGGTTCACATTATAGCATCCCCTAGGAAGGTTCCCTGCATGTGAGAACCAAAAGTAACCATCCAAGGGCCACATCACTCTCAGATCCAGGCTTTACCCCATCCTTGAAGCTATGCAGTAAGCAAAAACTAATTCTAGAATACCAGAAGAAAATTCATCTCTCCAGGGACCTGAGACAGGAACATACGTGATCATGGGAGAATGACTGGACTATAGTCAAAAGGGCTGGGAATAGCAGAAATTGGAGGGTAAGCAAGGTCCAAGAGTGACTGGCTAGCCACAGGCCTGTTCCTAGAACTGCATGAATCTGGAAAACAGTCTGTCTTTCAACCTTTGGCTAGAGGCTGTACAACTCTTCCTGGGAAAAGATGACTCTAGACCAATGGCTCTCAACCTTCGTAATGCGGCGAGGCGAGCCTTTTATACAGCTCACATTGCCGTGAACCCCAACGATAACATTATTTTTGCTGATGCTCCATAACTGTCATTTTGCCACAGTTATAATCATAGTGTAAATATCTGATATTCAGGATATCTGATATGTAACCCCTGGAAAAGGCTGTTGAACCTCTAAAGGGGTTACAACCTACATGTTAATAACTACTGCACTAGAGATGGAACTGAAAATAACATAGGTCCCTTCCAATCTGGCCTGAATTAAGGAACACACTTTGTCCTGGTACACTCCTGGTCAAAATAGAGTTACCTTAAAATAGTCCTACAGGTGGCTGGATACATGTGTCATGTGACACTAGCAACAAGCTGCCTTTTTGTTCATACTCGGTTGCATTAAATCAAGAAAGATGATCTTCAGAACCCTTGTCTCCACTCAGTTGCACGCGTGTTCAGATTCTTCATTGTGTCCCGCTCAGAAAAGTAGTCTTGATGACTCTGTATCCTCTATCCATATTATGAGTAAGAACAGCCTTAAAGCAAGTTAAAGGTATACATAAAACACAGAACCTGAATTCTGTCTGCTAAAACTTGCCTAGAGAATTCTAATTTTCTTAAGTGGAAATATTTAGACTTGCATTGGAAGTTATATATTTTTATCTCTTTAACACTGAGTTCTAAGCCAGAGACAGTGACACACGCTTACAATCCTGGAACGTGTAAGGTTGAAGCAGGAGGATTACCAGAAGTTCAAGGCTAGCACAGGATACAGTACCAGGACAGCTGGAGCTGTCAAGACACTGTCTTGGAAAAAAAAAGTAAAGCAAATAAATGCCTGTGGGTGCACCTATGTGCACTCATCTGTAGCATTTTGGGTGGTTACACACACTTCTGTACTGGGGACATCTGTAGTGTTCCTTTGAAGTTTGTCCCACCTGCTTAGAGAGTAAAGTACGAGCTTGCTAGCCATTTCCTTTCAACTGAACAGGCATCCTGCTCTCCCTAACCTGTTTCCTGTTTTCATTGAAAAGGTGACTTTTGGAAGAAAAAAGATCTGTGTAGTCGTACCGCAGCTTGTGTGTTTGTTCATGTGTATGAAGTGTATATGTACATAGTGTGTGCAGTTTGGGTTCATGTCATATATGCATACATTTCAAGTGGCTATCATAGATTTTGTTACTGCTTTCATTAACATTATGTTAAATTCATTAACATAGCAACTTCAAAGGGAGTAAAAATAAAAGATATTTTTCCTCTCTCCCCTGTCTTACATGCCTTAATTTCTATTTCTAAAAATAACCAACATGACCAATTTTGGGTATATCTTTCTATTGTAGATATATTCTTCAATAAGCACGCATTTGTCTCATATTTTTAAAGAAAGCACATATTGTTTGTATCAACTTTTTATCTGATACTTTTTCATACCCTGCAGAGAACTGCTCCTTCTGTACAGTGTTCTGTCCTGTGGACACCACATGTTCTTTAAGTGGTGTCTCTCTTTATTTTTGGCATTGTTACTGAAGACCTCGAGGAACCCCTAAGGGAAAGCTATTTCCTTCTGGTCAAAAGAATGGAATCTCCCTCTGGGTGAAGACCAGCCATGGTCTCTTCCCTCAAGAGCTGACCCAGTGGGTCAGTCACCTGAATGGTGGGTCATGCTAAAGAAATGGATGGGTAATTATTCCCTTCCTTCCCCTACATGTGGGCTCCCTGTGCAGTCAAGTTGCCCCCATGTAGTTGTGAAGCCTGCCTTCCTGTCTGAGGCCTTACTCATAAGAGTGTAACTTTCCCTATTCTCTTTCTCTCTCTCTCTCTCTCTCTCTCTCTCTCTCTCTCTCTCTCTCTCTCTCTCTCTGTCTCTCTCTCTGTCTCTGTCTCTCTCTTACACATGCAAAGCATGCTTTCTCTGGTCTTTTTTAATTTCTTCTGTGTGCGTGTGTACGTGCGTTCGAGAGAGACAGGATCTCACTGTCTAGCTCTGGCTGTTCTGGAACTCATATGGAGACCAGGCTAGCCTCCAACTCAGAGACCAGGCTGCCTCTGACTCCCCTGGCCTCTTACTCTTTACTAAGGTGTAGCTTGCCATCCTCAGCCTGCACCTTCATTGCAGCTACAGAAACCTGGCTGGCTCTCTCCCCATACTGCATCTTACTCTTCCAGGGAACTACAGAGATCCACAGCTTCCTGCCCGCCTTGTAGGCACTAATAAAATTTCCTGAAGGTTTTTTCTGAGCCCGTTCTTAAATTCTTTTTTTAATGAGGCTAAGAACCCAAAGGAGAGACCCCATTTTTCCCTGTGACAATATTGAAAATATACTGTGGAAAGAATGTTTGTACATGCAACATTTTGTACCAAGCAAATAATTGTTTTCTAGAACAAACGTTACTGAATCAAAGGATTCTAGTTTAAACTTTACCCATTTCTCTTTTTAGGCTGGTTTAAACTTAACAATCCTCCTGCCTCAGCCTCCCCAGAGCCCGGATTCCACCACATTCCATCTCCAGTTGCTTTTTAAAAACTGTATGACTCAATTCCACTTTCACCCATGACACCTACTTTATTGTTTTTCCACGATTCTGACAGCACAGAGCTGACAAACCTTGTTTTTGTCAAATTCTGGTGTTTCTCTTCCCTTTGTCTTGTTGCGATCTATGCAGAGATGCCTGGTGTTTCCCTCACTGTAAGCTGTGAGTTTTGGCTTCTTGCCTGGTGGTCTGTTGTCACTGCTGATCTCGTTCTGTTGTGTCCACAAGATGTTTTTATTTTGTAGGAATTTACCTCCACCATATAAACTTGATTTTTTTTCCCACAACTTGCCCTGCCGCTTTTGATTTCCCTTCAGTAGTTTTTGCTCTGCAGAAATAATTATCGCTACACAGCCAGCTCTGCTAGTGTCTGTGTGTTTTGTTTGGGGACTTAGACAGGATGCCTAGGCCTTTCCCGTGAGTGCTTTCTAACAAACTCTGCAGGATTAAGATGGAAAAGATGGCTTGGCCTTATTCTGTTTTCTTTTTGATTTTCTGATTGTCTTAGTTTGAGTTGAATTTTGAAATTTAAAAAAAAAAATCTGTAGTCAAATGAGGTTGTAGCTCACTGGTTGTATAATTGCCTAGTATACATGAATGAATGGAATGAATGAAGTCTATGACGTGATTGAAAGATAGGTATTATTGATTAGGCTGGACAGTTTCTGAGTTTTCTCTTAATGGCTGTGCTGACTCTTCATTTTTGTCTAATTGGGATACAATTACTTACAATTTTGTGAGGCTTTAAGCTACAGGAAGGTGCACACAATGCAGGGAGCCCAGCATGCTTCTTCCCCTTAATCTTAGCTGCTCCATGCCCTGCTTGCTGCTTATTGCAAAATGCTACCATGTCTTTGCCTTTTTATGAGCAGGGTGCTACTTGAAATTTTCTAAGGGAAAAAAAAAAAAAAGATGTGACATGTTAATGCTGGTTTTCATTTTATATGCAGGCAATATGTAAATGATACAGTTTTAAATATTTATACTTTTAGCATGGTTCTTATTTTTAAATATTGGGAGCTTCTTTTTTTTTTTCTTTTCCTTTTACTACAAGTAGATATTTTGTAAGATTAGGAAGTGTGGTGATGACTCTGTGCCTGAATCATTCCTAGTCAAGCTATGGTGTGAGAGGAGGAGTTAGTCGCCTGTGGTCTGCCAGGGTCTTGGTAAGGAAACCACTCAGTAGGTGGAAGTTCTTATTTAATGTTTTACATAGCAGAAGCCTTCCTTAGGGAACACAGAATGGGATCTCTCTGTGTAAGTATTTTAATTATTTATGTAAAGTTATTTAAATACTTTTGAAAGTTGGGTCAGTGATAGCAACCAAATTTATGAAGTGAATGAATTCTTGGTAAGAGTAGTAAGACATATTTTAAGATTTTTGAAGACTTTTGGATTTTGGAACTTTTTGAAAGAGAAAGTATGCATATTGCAAGATGCAGCTAGATATTCCCTTATGTTTCTGCCTCCCCAGCAAATAAAAATAAAGCTACGAAACAGGAGGAAATATATTTTAATAATGAGAATATTTTATAAAAGCACACGTAGTAAACTTTTTAAAAAATTTCTATTAATTATACTTATTTTTTATTAATTTATTTATTCACTTTACATTCTAATCCTATCATTTGTCCCTCTTCTAGTCCCAATCCCACACTCACAGACCCCTCCCCCAACTACCCCCTCCCTTTCTCCTCAGAGAAAGGGAAGCCCCTCATGGGATCCAACCCACCCTGCCACATCAAGTCACGCCAGCACTAAGTTCATGCTCTCCCATTCAGACCGTACAGTCCAAATTGGGAAGGGGGTCTAAAGGCAGGCAGCAGAGTCAAAGACAGCCCTGCTCCAATTGTTACCAGGGGATCCACTTGAAGACCACACAAATGCCCCTTTGTTGGTGGTTCAGTCTCTGTGAGCCCCAGTGGGCCCAGGTTAGTTGTCACTGTAAGTCTTGTGGTGTCCTAGACTTCACCCCCCACCCAGATCCCTCAGTCCTTCCCCAACTCTTCCACAAGCCTCCCTGAGCTCCACCTGACATTTGGCCGTGGGTCTCTGCATCTTTTTTCCATCTGCTGCCGGATGAAGCTAGGTTCCTGCCTGCCACCATAGCAGAGTGTCATTGATAGGGTCAGGGATTGCCTGTGTCCCATGGCATGAGTCTCAAGTTCAGCCAGTCATTGGCTCTCTGTTCCCTCAGTCTCTGTTCCATCTTTATCCCTGCACATCCTATAGGCAGGACAAATTTGAGGTCAAAGGTTTTGTGGGTGGGTTGGTGCCCCCTTCCACTGGAATTTCCACCTGGCTACAGGAGGTGGCCACTTCAGTCTCCATATCCCCTGCTTCTAACAGTTTCAGCTAGGGTTACCTCATAGACCCCTAGGAGCCTCCCCCATCACGGGTCTCCAGCTCATCCCAGAGATCGCCCCCACACCGATTTCTGTTCTCACTCCCTTTCCTCCTACTCCTGCCCTCCCCATACCTGACCCTCCCTCATTTCCCCTCCCCACCCCTTCTCCCACCCAGCTCCCTCGATCCATTCAACAAATTCATTTTATTCCCATCTATTTATTCTTTGGGAAGGGGTGTGTCATGTGTGCATGTGGAAGTCAGAGGATACTGTAGAGTCAGTTCTTGCCTTCCAGATGAAAGTCTCAGGGACCAAACTCAGGTCATCAGGTTTGGCATGAAGTGCCTCTCCCCAGTGAACCATCTCATCAGTCCCAATAGTAAAACCATTCTTTATAAATGATGATATTCTTAAGAGAAATGTGTTAATTTTTCTATCTACCCACTGATAAGTCATTTAGAAGTTATTGGATTCCCATTCTTGATACTAAACCAATAGGACCAATGATGATTTTGAGAAGCCTTAACTATAATTTTGATAATTAACAGGCCAAACATTGATCTGTAAACAGAGGAAGCTGTGTGGTATTACAAACACTCATCAGTTTTACCTCATCAGTTGTGAGGAGGATACTGGTTATTTTCTATTCTTTCATAGAAGAAAGAATATGAAAGAATAGAAAATTCTTTTCTCTTTTCCAGACTTGTGGTTTTAAAATGTAAAAGAAAGCCTTGAAACTTGATATATTAACATTGTCAAAACTCTGTAACTCAAAATTAAATTATAATTAAAACCTTCTAAAATGTAATTACTTATTTCTTGGAAAGTTTTTTTTTTCCTCAGTAAATTCTGAAACTTTTTGTATAGGAAAAAAAAAAAGCTCATGTATATATTTTCGACGTGCACTTCAAAGGCACTTTGAAGTATTTTGATATGCCTACTTAAATGATCCTTGGTTTGATTTTTTTTTTTTAATGCATGGTCATGAGATTAACAATAGATAGATTCAAAAATTAATATAGATTCTATTTGTTTCAAGCAAAGTACAGAATTCATTTGTTAATATAAAGAAATATATAAAGCATATATGATATGCTCCAAAGTGGTTTTTATACGTATTTATACTTGTTGACAAACTATGTAACACTAATTTATTGTTCACATTTTTGCATTTCATATGATCATTTGAGTTTGTCACTATGCGTAAAGAGTTCCTATGTGGCCAAAGTAAAAACAATTTTAATAACTTTATTAATATTTAGAATATTTTTATGACAGCCATGAAATCAGTCATTTGAATGTCTTGAGAGTAATCACTTGTCACTAGAAGTAGGTGAGTAGACCTATACAAGTGAACCAACTTTGCTTTATTTTTCCCCTTTAGGCAGAGCTCACAGTTTGGAGATGAAAAAACCTTTAATGATCCGTCGTTGCTGGAAAATCTCCAGAATAACCATGTAAGTGACATCAGAGTGTTATTTGTCCCTAGGAGATGAGCACTAATGAATATTCTCAGATTTCCTTCATGATTGTTCCCCTCATGTTTTTACTTATATGATCTTTTTCTGGATTTATTTTATTCCATGTGTGCTAATGTCACAAATGCCTCCCGTGTCCACATGCTTATATCGTTCCCTAGATTTGAAGAGGTCTCTGCTATATTTTATTGAGTCTATTTTCTGTCTTTCCCTAAATAGGAGAGGGGGTTGGGATATTGTTAGACTAAACAGAATTTAAATATTACTAAACCTAGAAGAAAATGGAAAAGTATATAGAGGACAGAGTTGGGGGAAACCTAAAGTAGGAAGGAAAGCATTGTAGATCTGGCAGATGGGGGGGGGGGGGAATGTAGAGCAGACCTGTGAGAATGAGCTAACCTAGCTGAGCAATATAAAATATGTAAATGCCAATGAAGACTCTTTTTAAAAATAGCCCAAAAATTTAATTAAACTAAAACACAAGATATTATATCATCAGTCAAAATGTCTTCCTTGCTTTTAGTGTTAGAGAATGCCTCTCTTCTCCCTCAGGTATCTTATAGATATGACTTAGCTCTGTTGGTAAGAGAGCACCTGCCCATCTTAGTACTGACTTAGAACACAGCCAGAGTATCTATTGAAGTAAACTCATACCTACATTTGCCCGACCAGACCGTCACAGCCCCTCAGGTAGTCCTGCCTCAGCTTTCCGCGCAGCTCCTGGTTTGTGTCTTAACTGACTGCATGTGGCCCTGGAATGCAAGTCACACTACCTCCCTGGCTTCTACCATCTCTCACCGAGTCTCCTGATGTGGTCCCAACCTACATCACTACTCTGCCTAGAGCAACTTTTTTTTTCTTCCTCCAGAAGCCTTCTTTCATTTTTTCAAATCCTTCCATCTTTTCTCCTCTGGGGCCTTATTAGTTTCATGCCGTCTGTCCTGGTGGAATTCTCAGTGCTTGGTTCTTCATTAGCCTAAAACTTCTTCCATATCTCTATCTCCACCTCTCATGAGCAACCACATGACATTCATATATTCTCTTTACACTCCTTAGCATTCTGTAAATAAACAGCGCTGTCACTTATGTCCCCTCTGTCTCCTTACAAGTCTAAGTAAGCTTCATGTGGCTGGGACCATCTGTTCTTTGTCCACTCTCTTAGCGTAAGCAGTTTTTGTTTCCATAACTTGATTTAATCTTTTCAGTTGGTTCACTTTATAATGGGGGTTTATATGAACACGGGCACACATTATTTTTTGTTATTAACTTGAATGACATTTCTCTCCAGAAGCCAGACACAAAGATGTTTAATATTTAGTGTCTAGGCTCTTTTCTCATCAGATCTGAGATACCTACAGAAAGGATTCAGTCTTCAGTCTTCCTCAAGCCCCAAGTTGATAGTGCTCAGTAATTGTTTGTGACACATACATACATACACACACATACATACACACACACACACACATTCATGCGCGCTCACAGACACACTCACACACACCATTATGTACTGGGTTAAGGTAGCCATTTTTGGAGAGAGGAAAGACAGCATTACAGAGAGACACACATCATCACCATGCCTACTTAAATGTTAGATGCCTGAAATTTAAATGTGGCTAGAAATTGCAAAGAAGCAAGTGGACATTTTACATATCTCTTCTGTCCACTAAAGACCAAATTCATCATCATCTTCTACCATTTTTATTTGGAAGCACAAAAATCATGTTAAATAAATGTTTACAGAATGAATGAGGAAGTACAAAAATGACTAAGTTGACTTCCAAATCGGTTTCCTTCATAATAGATACTGGCTGTGATCCCACACCCCCAGTGCATCCCAGCTGTACTCTTAATAAATGGCCATGAAGTAACATTTCTGCCATTAGTGTCAGATGTTTAAATAAAGGGGGATGAATTATGTGTTTATTCCTCACAGCCAACCGCACCTATCATCTGTGAATTTCTCACAATGATGGCCGTCTGCCACACAGCTGTACCAGAGAGAGACGGGGAGAAGATCATTTATCAGGCAGCATCGCCAGGTACACAGGAAGCAACTGTGGGGTATTTTTTCTGTAAAAAAATCGTTCGGAAATTCGATGTTATGGATCTTAAATTTTCAATTAAATTTAAAAATGGAACATAACCAAATTATGGTTTCATATTTTTAAAATTCTAACTAGAAACTTGGCTTTCAGGATTGTGTGTGTGTGTGTGTGTGTGTGCGCGCGTGCACACACACACATACTAAAATATGTTGCTTTGTTTATGTAATTTTCCCAAAATGAATTGTATGGAAAATCGAGTGATTAAAATATATACAAGGGAATAAAAGTATTTGTATATGTGTAATTGTTTCCCTTATAAATAAGAATAAACTCTTACATAATGGGCTTTACACATAGACAGGCATGAAAAGGGTGGTTTGTTTGCCTATGGAATACTGCTTGCTGTACATGGTTTTGAACATAATTTGCCTCCTCTCTGTAGGAAATGGTAAGGCACCTTTTCCATATTCACTTAGGTGAGGAGAGCTTCTCATACTTCAAAGGAGTCCATAGAATATTTATTAGTTAGCGATGTTTGCTATTTACGCTTGACTCTAGACTTATTTTCAGATAAAATAAGATAAACAATGCAATTTTTTAGAAAAATGATGTACTTTGTATTTCAAAACCATATTCTAAACTTGTGTTTATGACTTGTAAGATGCATCAAATTCTTAAACCAGAGTAAGAAATATTGCTGCTTCAGAGAGAGAGGAGAGAGAGAGAGAGAGAGAGAGAGAGAGAGAGAGAGAGAGAGAGAGAGAGTCTGTCTGTCTGTCTTCTTATCCCTCTCAGCAGTGGCAGGACTTAGTAACACAGTGAGGAAAGCAGCCAACATAAACTAAAGCCTCTGTGCACTGTAAGTGGTTCAGATCCCCAGGCACTGGAATTAATAGTCAACCTTTAAGGGGGGGAAGGATAATATGTAAAAAGACTTCCTGACATTTTTTTGGAGAGCAGTGTTCTCAAGCATATGCTTGGCAAAGGGGTCTTTTCAAGCTTCCCCTTCTGGGAGTGGATGACTGACAGTGGGCAACTGACAGTGGGTGACTGGCAATGGGTGACTGACTGACAGTAGGCAACTGACAGTGGATGACTGACTGACAGTGGACAACTGACAGTGGGTGACTAACAGTGGGTGACTGACAGTGGGTGACTAACAGTGGGTGACTGACAGTGGGTGACTGACTGACAGTGGGCAACTGACAATGGGCAACTGACAGTGGGTGACTGACTGACAGTGGGTGAATGACTGACAGTGGACAACTGACAGTGGGTGACTGACAATGAGTGACTGATTGACAATGGGTGACTGACTGACAGTGGGTGACTGACAGTGAGTGACTGACTGACAATGGGTGACTGACAGTGGGTGACTGACTGACAATGGGTGACTGACAGTGGGTGACTGACAATGAGTGACTGACAATGGGTAACTGACAGTGAATGGCTGACAGTGGGTGACTGACAGTGAGTGACTGATTGACAATGGGTAACTGACAGTGGGTGACGGACAGTGACTGACTGACAGTGGGTGACTGACAGTGGATAACTGACATATTCAGGAACATGATGCTTGTTTCTCTGGTGTCATCATATATATAAGACAGAATGGATTTCAGAGCATAATGAGACAGAGTCTAACCAAGCAGAAAACTGTCAGTGTCTTTCTATTTGCATATGTTATACTTTTCTGCCCTCTATTTCTTCCTCCTGTTCCTTGCCACAGATGAGGGAGCACTGGTCAGAGCCGCCAAGCAGTTGAATTTTGTCTTCACTGGAAGAACTCCTGACTCCGTCATCATAGATTCAGTAAGTCATTTGTGTTTTAAGGGCTTTTCAAAACCTGCGCAATACATTCATGTAGCTTCAGAGACAAAGGCAGTAAGGGAAAGATTACAGGGAAACTGACGTTTTCTATTCAGGAGCACCACTGTCATCCTTTGTCCGGTTCTTTAAACACTTAACAAAATCGTGGCTGGTAATACACTTGGTTATTCTTACTAATTTTCTCTTCTAATAAATGGAGATTTATCTCCCTTGAATCATCCTCCCATTTATTTCTTCTCTAGATCCCAAACATTATTAAATTTTTTGGCTCTGTAAGTATCCAGAAGGATGGGCATAGTTCATGGGCCTGTTATCCCAGTGCATGAGAGGAAGGAAGCAGGAGAATCTGGAGTGCAGAGCCAGCTTCAGCTATAAATAGCAAGTTTGAAGCCAGCCTGGGCTACATGAGACTCCGTCTCAAAATGACAAACAACAAAGAAGTAATTATTCAGGATCTGCTTTTAAGTGGGCAGTTCTAAACTGATACATGACAGCAGGTGATATCCAAGTGGCTACATGGCAGACTACATGACAGGTTACATGGCTAGTTATCAAGAACATGCGAAAACATAATGAAGTATGATTATGCTCTCACTGCAGAGGCTAAAATATTCATAGAAGCAAATGGTGGTGCATTTTTAAAGAGTTTTCTGAAAAAAAGGGAAGCCTGCTTCTATCTGTATTCAGTTCTCAGTTATTGTGGAGGAAAGGAAGTTGTGTCCACTGAAGACTTACCACAGAGTGCTTATGATGGCCGTGGCCATGGTCTCCCCAAACCAGAAACAAACAGAATGCCCATTAGCAAGAGAAGATGAACAGGCAGGGATCCAAGTGACCATCTAAACAATAAACGAGAATGAATTCTTGACTCTGTAGCAGAGTGGATGAACCGGAGAACCTTTATGTGGAAGAGAGGAAATGGCAGACACTGAGGAAAGCGTCCTTTACAAGCCCATCTGTGTGCAGCTGGAAATTTTGCAGATGTGATTTATAAAGATAGAAATTTGAACAGTGACCGCCTTGGGGCAGGGATAAGATTGATTGGAAATGAATGGAACACCAGAATTTATGGGTCAGATGGTCTACATCTTCAACAGGGTGGTATTTACACAGGCCAACCTCTACCAAACTATACAGCTTGTACTGAAGATCTGTGTTTCTTTAATGTAAATGTGATCTCATTGTGAAAATTATTATTAGTGCTTCCATTATGTTCATAGCTAAACATCTTTGTACTTGGTATTTTTTCCTTTAAATTATTTCTTTCCTAACTCAAATTTTTTCTTAAAAATATATTTTTCTATTATTTTCTAAAGATTAAATTTTTACTTTTTTTTTTTATTGTTTCATGCTCTTTTTTTTTTTTTTTTTTTGACTCTTTGAGCATGGGCTCATGAACCGGTTAGTCAGTGGCCTCGGGACAGTCATACAGTCACAACAGATAATCTTGTCTGTTGACAGTTCTGTCCCACGTTCTCCATTTGGACGTCAGTAGTTCTCAGTCCTCTTTCTGAGACACTTCAGATTCTTCTGAACCCTCTCCTACCGTTCACTTTTTTCATTAACCTGAAAGTTTAGTGAATTCTCTTCAATAATTCAGAAAGGGTGAGGGGAAACTGTGTTCATGTTGACATTTTACAAATAAATTTTATGGCCTGTGATTATTTCCAAGAATCCTAAAATATTTCCAATTCTTATATTCTACAGCTGGGGCAGGAAGAAAGATATGAATTGCTCAATGTCCTAGAGTTCACCAGGTAAAGGCATTTGCCCTATAATTCATGTGGGGAAAAATACATTTTCATCCATTACTGGTTTTTCTTATATATAGCTGGAATCTATGCTATACTTTCATTTGTGTGTTTAAGCAAGATAAGATCTTCCATGCAGCTTGCCTGTCCTTTCTGTAGATAAGTCATGCACAGGTTTCTTCAGAGTTCAGCACTACATGACTTCTGCTGGCAGCTCAAGAAGTCTTTTTGAAGTGACCTGAGTCACAGATACAGAATCAGCCAAGAGTCCCATGGTCTGTTAGCCAGCTTTCTGATATGGTAACCAATTCCTGAGATAATCACCTTCTGAAGATGTCTTTCAGGTCTTTGATTCTGTAGTGAGGGTGAGTTTAAGAATGGGAAGGGGAATGAATTCCATGCTTTCAAATAGTCCCCATGAATGTGAGCAGTTTCCATTGGGATAATGGTGGTGAAATTGAAGAGAAGTCAGTGGGTTGTTTTGGTTTTTTTTTACACTGATTTGGAGGGAGGTCAGTGGAACTTTGCTATAAATCAAAGGGGTGGGGTGGGAACAAAGAGAAGGAACAGGAGGGCTAGGATCCTAGCACGAACATCTGGGTATGTGGAAATTCCCTGTACATAAAGGGCAGACTTGGGGATAGGGGCAGATGTGGTGGATGAGATATTTGGAAACACTATGTTTCAGATGTCTGTGAAACATACAAATGGAAGTATCCAGTAGGGAATTAGATATAAGAACCTGAAACATGAAGCCAAAGCTATGGCTGAAATACCCACTTGTTAGTCACTGGTCTAGCAGTGATACTCAAAGATTAAAAGTCAATAGGATCATCTAAAGATAAAATATAAATCAAGGGGAAAGTGGAAGGCTTATGGCTGAGCCATAAATAATTCTATTAATGATTGATTACAAATTAAGAATTAGCCAAATCTGATGGCATAGGCCTGTAACTCTAGCTACTTTGGAGAAGAAGCAAGACGATCACAAGTTCAAGGTTTCTCTGGGCTACAGACAAAGTTTAAGGCCATCTTTGGCCACTTACTAACAACTTGCCTTGAAATCACAAGTGGACTGCAGGGTAAACTTCAATGATAAAGTATTTGGCTAGCAGGAGCAACTATTGCAAGAGACTTGGAAGGGAGGGCATCTTTAAAATAAAGTCTTTGTTGTTAAAGACACACAGGACAAAAGTAGACTGATAAATAATAGCCCAGAGCGGAAAGGAATCCCAAGAAGAGTGCTTGGTTACCTGTTCAGAGGCACTGCCAACTTAAGTAAAGAGAAGTTTGAAAAAGATCTGTGCAGTTGTCATTGGAATGGTGAGAAGATGGGAGTGGAAGGGAGATGAGTAGAGCCTGTGAAGAGACGTAGCTCACCTAGAGTTGAGTGACAGAGTTAAAATGGCCGTTCACAGGGAGGGTGCCTGGCTAGGTGAGGTATTATACAGGAGACACTTGCTTGTGGATAAACAGAATCTATATATCAGGGGAAAGGGGCACATTTGTAGGAGAGCTGTGTGACTTTGGAACAAAGCTGCTGAGAAAGTGAGGCCGTAAGACAACAGTCATGAGCAAGGAGGTGTCTTAGTTAGGGTTTACTGCTGGGAAGAGACACCATGACCAAGGCAACTCTTATAAAGGAAAATATTTCATAGGGGCTGGCTTACAGTTCAGAGGTTTAGTCTGTGATAAGCATGGCAGCACACGGGCAGACATGGTGCTGAAAAGGTAGCCTAGAGTTCTATATCTTGATCTGCAGGCAGCAGGAGACTGGGTGCTGCACTGGGCATAGCTTGAGCATAGGAGACCTCAAAGCCCACACCCACAATTATACATTTCCTATACCAAGGCCACACCTCCTAATATTGTCACTCTCTGTGGGCCAAGCATTCAAACACATGAGTCTGGGGGTGGAGGAGGGGTGCATTCTTACCCAAACCACCACATTCTGCTCCCTGGCCCCCATAGGCTTGTAGCCATACCATAATGTAGAACTGTATTCGATCCAACTTCAAAAGTCCCCATAGTTTATAACAGTCTCAAACTTGCTGAAAGGCCCAAAGTTCAAAGTGTCTTCTGCGATTCATACAATCTCTTAACTATAATTCTCTGTAAAAATCAAAATAAAAAGCAGATCACATACTCCATATAATGGTACAGAACATAGCATTATCATCCAGAACATAGGGAAGGAAGCACAATGAGGACATATTGGACTAAAATAAGATGCAAAACCAGCTGGGCAAACTCCAGATACGGCATCTTGGTGTCTGATGTCAAAATGTTCTTCAGATCTCCAACTCCTTTCAGCTTTGTTGACTGCAACACACTTCTTTCTCTTGGGCTGGTTCCACTCCCTTTAGCAGCTCTACTTGGCAGATATCCCACAGTTCTGGCATCTCCAAAGTCTTGGGGTCTCCAAGGCAATCCAGGCTTCACCGTCACAGCTTCACACAGTGGCCCCACTGGGCCTCCATGAAGGGACACCCCTGAAACACACCTGGCCTCAACAGCTTTCCCTAGTTACTGAGGGAGATTCCATAACCCCTTTCTTCTATTCTTGATTTTAAAGCCAGAACCACATGGCCAAAGTTGCCAAGTTCTGCTGCTTGCTGGGGCTGGAACATGGCCGCTTGTTTGATTACATTTTCACTAGCTTTCTGTTTTTATGGTTTCCTTCACTACCTAAGCTTTGGCTCTGATAAAAGCAGAAATATTTCTCCCTTGTGTCAAGAAAACAGGATGGAAGAGGGAGTGTGTGTGTGTGTGTGTGTGTGTGTGTGTGTGTGTGTGTATGCATATATATGTGTGTATGCATATATATATATATATATATATATATATATATATATATATATATATATGCAGGAAAATGTGAGGGAAGGATTCTAGGTGAGTCTGAAATTTAGAGTCTAGGACAAGAAGGAAGCATGGACTTGGGGAGTGACAAATGGGTGCTAAGGCCTTGCAGGAGTGAGGAAGATGGCTTCACAGAGGAGTGAAATGTACGGGTGGTCAGTGTGGAGCACCTCTGTCTTGTGCTTCCATATTATTCATCTCCGACTTTTTTCTGCAATGGCCATTTTACTCTGACGGATCTCAGAAGAGAATACCTAGCCTTAGATATCTTGCCAGGGAAACTAAATTGATGCATCTGGGACCATTAAGTCAGAACTGGAGTAAGTAAGAACAGCATGAATCGAGAAGGACTGAGTTTAAATGTATACAAGAGACACGTTCACTTTATTGGTAAAGTACAGTATTTCCACTCTGGCTGTGGTGTCACTTCTTCATAGGCAGCCATACTCTTGAAAATATCTGATGGAAAATTCTAGAAGCAAACAAATTTCTAAGTTTCCAATACCTTTTACTAAGGTATATCATTGTAATTATTCTCTTAGTAGCTGTTGTTAAATGCTTACTGTGTCTAACAAATTAAACATTGTTATAGGTATATATGTACAAGAAAAATGTATTATTGGGCTGATACTATCCCCTGTCTTTGGCATCTGCTGAGGGGTCTTGGTTTGTACCTCTCAATAAGGAGACTGCCGCTATCATTAAAAACAATAATGAATGTTTATATTGTTTCTTAAAGTAATAGCATTTGCTTTCTTCTGTAATTATTTATTTAAAATTATCCTTTTTTGTTTTTAATTCTTAAAATGAGACATGTGACTTATCTACCAAGATAATAACTCAAATAGTTTTCAAATAGTAACATATTAAACACAATGCTACTCTAGAGGGTATAACTCTTACAGGTGTCTGGGGAACTGTTTTGCTTATTCCTTTAGGACAGTAGATGATACTCTGGTATAACTTATAAGATGTAACTTAAAAAAAATAAAATGTTAACTCTCCAAGGCGCCCAGTTGTACATTCAGGAGATAATTTGTATATATGGAAGAATATGGCTCATTATTTGGTCAGATTATTTTTTTTCTGCAAGCATTAAAATATGTGAAACACATCAAAAACACATCTATGCAGAGCTGCAATATGATGACCCATTATTGGAAAATCTCTTTTTTTCAGCGCTAGGAAAAGGATGTCGGTGGTGGTTCGCACTCCATCCGGGAAGTTACGGCTTTACTGCAAAGGAGCTGTAAGTTTTTACTTTTGCCTTTTATGGTTTTGATTTATGACGGTTTATAATGTACGTGTTAGGCATCCTGCTATGGAAATGTAACACAGATGTTTTACATGAAGCTGATGACATCCACTTTTGTTGGTGTTTTATAGTAAGAGCGTTCGCCTCTGCTGGTGAAATGTGGAATTCCTTCTGGGTAAATCTGATGCATTGAAAAAGTCTGGCATAGGGTACTTTTGTAATTCGATTTTTAATATATGATATTTGAGGTTTGTGTTATATTAGCTATGTTAGCAGATGACTAAATACAGAAAATATTTTTAAATTGTATTAGAATATAATGACACACTCCAATTTTAATCTACTTGCCTAAAGACCATAGAAATGGAGAGGGGGTTGGCTCACAATTATCACTGTAATTTCTCATTTTATATGGCTTGTTTGTCTTGTCTTAAATATTACAGGATGCCTGACTGTTGGTTAGCTTCAGTATGTGAGTAGATTATATTGGTAGAAATAGTATTGTGTATTCCAATTGAATTTTTCTATTTAAAACATGTTTATACTTATGGAAAGATGAGAAGCCTACCAACCAGGGCCATTCTTTTTGCTAAGATCAGTCAGGATTTTCTTCCTGGGGTGCCCTTTTCCTAGTAAGCCCTTTGTACATTTCAGCTTGGAATTTCCCAATTTCAAATGGACTCAATAACTGTGCTCTGTCCCGTGGAAACTGGGAAGCCAAACTTAAGAAAGCCAACTCTTTTGTTTAAATTCCTGTTGAGAAAGTTAAATTCCTTGGTTTTAAAGCCTTGAAACACAGTTTTTGAATACCACAGGTTTTTTTAAAAGCACTGTGGTAGAATTATTTCATGATGTCTCCTGAATTTGGTTTTACAGTTTCTTTGAGTTTTTTGTTCTCATTGATTAGAACGTCTAACAAGTTTTCATCATGAATGTTTTATCTCCAGGCCTTGAGCTGGATTTTAGAGAAGTGAAGATAAGACCTAAGTCATCTCAGGAACTTAAGTCTAGTCAGGGAAGAACATAAAAAGGTGATGAGTTGTGGTGCTAAGTCACGTGATACAGATCTTCCACTTTTCTGTGGCAACAAGCACAGTAAGAGAATAAAAAGAAACTAAGATCTCCTGTTTCCATGGTTGGCATCTGTCAGATTTACCACACCCAAATCATGCGCTTCCTTTTAAAAAAAAAAAAAAAAAAGTTTGAACATTCTTACTGCTAAACTTTTATTTGAGGGATTAAAGCAGCAGAAACTTACATTTTAAAAAATTGGATTTTTATTTTTAATCACAGAGATTGTTTGTACATATTAACTTCCGTGTTGTATTGTTCCCCCCTCTGAAATAGGGTTAAGTAGTTAAAAAGGCTTAAACATGAAAATAGCAAGGAATGTCTGAGAACCCTAGTTTGTAGTTTGATGTGGAATAACTGAACATGAGCCAGGCAGAAGGGTTTGTATGACTTGGCTTTGGTTGATGGGTTGGGTTTGGTTTGTCTCCATCCCTGTGCTGAAGAGCATGCACGTATTTCTTCCGTGATATTGGGGGAAATGGTTTGAGGGCTGCAAACAGAGACAGGCAGAGGTTCCAATTGAGCCTTATCAACTCTTTCAAGCAAGAGCTGCTGGGGATAGATGGAGACAGGCACAGGGAAGGCCAGGGAGGAAGATTTAGGACTTGGTAATTGATGTTTGCAGGTGCTGAGGGAAAGGATTATCGGGGGATCATTTGGGGATTTCTACTTGGCTTGCTGAGTGGACTAACACCACTTATCAAGATAGGGCTGGGGGCTACACAAGGGGCTATCAGGTGCAGAAGCCTGGATTTCCCAGGAAAAGAAATTGCAGTAAATATATCTGGAAAAATGACTCAACTGTTTTAAGAGTACTTGCTCCTCTTCCAGGGAGCAGGAGTTTGGTTCCTAGGATCCACACAGCTTCAGAGGAGCCACTTCTTGCCTCCAGGGGTGCCTGAACCATGTGGTATATATTCACACAGATGCACCAGAAAAAGACCAGCTCTTTTCTCCACATCCCTTGGTTGCATGTAGTTCTTTCTCTATGGGTAGGGGCCATGAGTTTCACACCTAGTTTCCCTGTCATTTCTGAGAGACACAATCGCACAGCAGAACTTCCTGGTCCTCTGGCTTCTACAATCTTTCTACCTGCCTCTTCCATGATATTCCCTGAGCCCTAGGTATAGGTGTTGTGTTGTAAATGTATCTGCTAGGACTGAGCTCCCCATGATCGGTTGATTTCTGCATTATGACCAGATACAGTTTTCTGTAATGGCATCTGTTTGCCACAAAAAGAAGCTTCTTTAATGTGAGATGAGAGCTACACTTTATTGTTCATACAAGGCTAAGTTTTAGAATGTAGGTAGGAACTGTGGCCGCACTAGGTTCTCCTCCAAGATCCATAATACCACTAGTGCCAGAGAGTTGGCTAGGTTTCTAATACCAGGCATGATTCCCCTCCTACTGAGCTGGCCTGAAGTCTAATTAGAGAACTCAGGTGCAAGCCAGCGCCCCTACTCTGAGGCCAAGACCAAAGTGCTGAGCTTTCTAATCATGCAAAGTGGCTGAGGAAAGCTCCTGCCAGCCCCTGCTCAAGCTGTAAAACCATGAGGTTGGCGTGCGTTCCGGAAAATCCAGAGCTAGAGGTATATGTGGAAATCTCACCCCAGAGGAGGCAGTGAACACCACAACTGAGAAACATAGATTCGCTCCAGACTACACTGTCTGTGTAGACCACTCTACCTCAGGATGTTTGGAATCCCAGAGTGGTAAATAAAGAAGTTCGAACTATTTGCATTCAGAAGGAAATTGGGAAAGGTATCTGGTATGCATGCAAGATGAATTCAAAATCTTAAGCAATTTTTAAAATCAATAAATGGTGTGAATTCTAGATTCAACACAGTTGAGAGGAGAATAAAATTAGTAAATTAGAAAACAGATCTGAAAATCCCATGTAAAATAAAATATAAAGAAATAGAGTGACTTAAGAGTTTCTACAAGGAAGATACCTTGTTTTGCTCATTTTTAAACTTAAAAATGGAAGCATATACAGTTTACAATTTATATCTACAATAATAGCCAATTAAAGTACCATTTACTCAAATAAAACTTTAGTTCATTCAAGAATTTTACACTAAACCACAGAAGACTTGAGAAACTTGACTAACTCACTTGATCCTACAGAAACCTTAAATGACTAAAGTATACTGTAAAGAGACACCATGACCAAGGCAACTCTTAGAAAGCATTTAGTTGAGGGCTTGCTTATAGTTGCAGGGGTTACATGTTCCTGGGTGAGGAGCATGAAAGCATACAGGCAGGTGAGAGCTACAGGAACCTTAAGTGATTAAAAATTTCAAAGTAGGTATCTCTTAAAATTCTATGCTATATCCAAAATAAACCATATCTCAAATTAGCTGCTTTTAGTAGTTCTCTACCCTATCAGAGGTAAAGTTCAGTTAATTCTGAGTAAAGCCTATCACAGAAAATGTCTGTGTATATTTGAATATGAGCATGTCATAGGCTAGTGAGATAGCTCAGTGAATAAGGGTACTTGCCCAAAGCCTACCAACCTGAGTTTAATCCCTGGAACCTGTATGGTAGAAGGATGGAACCCACTCCTGTAAGTTCTCTGGTCTCCACACATTCAGATGACACAATAATTACATCATTTCTCCCTTCTCTTTCCTCCTTCCAAACCCTCCCATATACCTCTTCTTGCTCTCTTTCAAATTCATGGCCTTTTTTTTCATTAATTGTTGATCCATGCATATGTGTATATTCATATGTATATTACTAATTATAACCTTCTCAGTCTATGCCATGTTACTTGAATGTACTTAGATACTGTTCTATTGCTATGAAAGGACACCATGACCAAGGCAACTCTTAGAAAGCATTTAGTTGGGGAATTGCTTACAATTGTGGAGGTTGCATTCTCCTGGGTGGGAGAATGGAAGCATGCAAGCAGGCACTGGAGCAGCAACTAAGAGTTACATTCTGACCCTTAGGCAGAAAGAAAGAGCAAGCCTGGGCCTATTGTGGCCTTTTGAAACCTCTAAGCCCACTCCCAGTGACATACTTTCTACATCAAGGCCACACCTCCTAATCCTTCTAATCTTTTCAAACAGTTCTACACCCTGATGACTAAGCATTCAAATATATGAGCCTATGAGGGCCATTCGTACTCAAACCACTACAGTTTGTTTTTAGGGCAGGCCTTTTGGTACTTAATAACCAATTGGTGTGTTCTTTCCTGAGAAAGACTATTTCTTCTACCACCAGAATTCCTTAGACTTCAACTCTACACAAAGAACTAAATGCAAATAGTTTTTTAAATATATTTTTGGTGGGGCTGGGGAAATATTTCAATAGGTAAAAAGTTTGGCCTACAAGCATGAGGGCCTAAGTTTGATCCTCACAACCCATGTAAAAGTAAAAACTAAATAGTATGAGCTTGAGAGGTGGAGACAAAAGGATCTTTGAGGCTTGCTAAATAGTTGGTGTGGCCAACAGGGAAGCCCCACAACCCAGCGAGAGACTCTGTCTCACAAAAGTAAGATTAAATCTTCTAAAGAATGACACTGGAGGTTGACCTCCACATGCATATGTGTGCATACCTGCACATACACATGTATAAAAATACATTTTTAAATACAGAGCTGAATTTGAATTTTGGTCTAAAACACAATAAGAGCCAGAGGTGGTACCCCATGCCTAGAATCACAGTGCTTGGGAGATAGAAACAGGAGAATCAGAGCTCAAGATTATCTTCAGCTACATATATCTCCAAAAAACTAAAAAAGAAAAGGAAAAGATAAAAAGCAAGGTGAAAACTAAAAAGAAGTGATTATAGGTTTCACTTTCCTCAAAGCCCTGGTCCCATCCACAGTAGCAGGCATTTGGTGCACCGTGCTATCCCCAAGAATATGGAGTCACTGTGGTTTTACACCCTTTCCTTCCTGACAGCCAAGATACAAGATAACCAAACTCCTCAGGTTTTGTCCATAAATTCAGAGTCCAACCTGATGGCATATCCCTCTTCTAGTATCTATGAAGGGATTCTTTTTCATTCCTGAAAATGTGGCAGACTCTTCATGTAGCCCTCTAAATAAAGGAGGGCTTTGTGTATCTCTTTAAGTATTTTTTTTTTCACAGACAAGCATGGCCAACCACTTGTGACTGTCATTTGAAAACACACATTTACTACAGAAGGCCACGTTTCCTCCCTTCGCCTCCCCAATACCACAAAGAATGTAGACAATTAATTGACCCTCTTAAGCACCAGTATGTTTAGATTTACTGCAGAACCTAACCTCCCTCCTCCTTATTACCACTTCTGTTTTTCAAGGTTTTAAAGATTTTTCTTCCTCTGAAAATGGCCTTTGTTAACTTCATGGAAATTATCATGAACAACAAAAAAAAAAAAAAACCCTCCAAAGTTACTCCTTTCCCTCCCAGGATGGAGCCATGATTGCACATTGTCATTTCCTTCTCTGTTTTCCTTCCCATCCCACCACTGAAAAATGAAAAGAAATTCATAATTGGGGCTTGGGATATTCCATCTGCTCTGAGGTCACTTGGTTGTGTTTCTCTCAAGGGCTCTAAATCATACTCCATTAGTCAGCTTCCAAATCTCAGCCCCGAGACTAGAAACCCCACAGTGGGTACTACCACTGAGAGAGTAATTGCAGGTAAATGATTTATTTTTTCCTGGTCTAATAAAAAGTCCTGAAGGCTGAATACTGAAGTTCTTTGAGATGTTAAACCAAAGCCAACGGAGAACTAAAGGAACAATAGGCAATTTATAAAGGAGGAAGGAGCAGAGAAACAGAAACAGTGCATGAAACTAAAGCCAACCGGACTTTAAAATACGTTGAGGGGGGATATGGGAGAGGAGGGAAACAGGATCAAAACACACTGTGCGGAAATATCAAAGAAATAATACTGTTTTCAATCCAGGAATTTTATTTTACAAATGAAGTCAGTCAAGTCTTAAAGCTACACACAGTCAGAGACATTAGCTGTTTGAGGCAGCTCGGGGATTGTAGGTTCTCACTCTGTCCCCACAAGACATCTCAGGACATTTGGTACCTCAGGTTTGTCTCTCTGATAGCACAGAACTCCAAAGGTGCTCCTGTCCCTGGAAGGTTCTAAAGCTGAGTAAATTTTATACACATACTGTAGCCACTAAAGCTCTAGCTCAAGGTGGATCTGCATAAGACAGACTCGTTGTCACGCCAGCATTTCCCAATATTCCCTTCGTTCTAGACCATTTTCTGCTAACTAGAATTGACAAAATTCTACAAAACCTTCAGGGGTAGTGCTCTGTCTGTATGTTACACAGCCATCCTCCTGCCTCCACTATAAATGTAGGACACCAGGTCCAGTTCCTTCTCTGTTTGTTTTTTTTTTCAGCCAATTCTAGATGACTTACTATTCTTTTTTTTTTTTTTTTTTTTTTTTTTTTAATTTTTTTGGTTTTTCGAGACAGGGTTTCTCTGTGTAGCCTTGGCTGTCCTGGAACTCACTCTGTAGACCAGGCTGGCCTCAAACTCAGAAATCCGCCTGCCTCTGCCTCCCAAGTGCTGGGATTAAACTGAAATGTAAACATGAGAAAAGTACTACCATACTGCTTATGGAATTATCATGAGAAAAACCGTGCATAGTCTCTGCAGACCCAACCTTGCAAGCCAAGACACTTTCTGTCTGTGGTTGATTGATTCCATGGATGCAAAACCCACAGGTCCAGCTGTATTTGTTCCTGTCTTTGGGGAATCATTGTTACTCATAGACAAAAAATATTCTGTGCTTAAAAGGAAAACACTGGGAGATTTTTGTACAGCAACCAATAATGTTGCCGATCTCAATTTTATTAAATTCAGGATGCTTAATTAATCCACCAAACCTTCTGCTTACTTTCCAGGACACAGTAATTTATGAACGACTTGCAGAGACTTCAAAGTACAAAGAAATCACCCTAAAACACTTGGAACAGTTTGCTACAGAAGGTGAGCATGATATGGAAACAGGATTGAAACACAAAGAAATCATAGACCTTTGAGATTCTTCAGGGTTATTGACAGTTTTATTCCATTGGTTATTGATGATAGCTTAGACATTCCTATGCTTAGATATCCACACGTGGTTTTTTTTTTAAACAAAAACAAAAAACCAAACAAATTAAAATTTTAAAAGTTAAATTTTTAATTACTTAATAATAATAATAATAACTATGCAAATGATGAGAGGCAAATGCTGAGAGCCCTTGTTTCCATTTGAAGGAGTCAGGCCTTTACATCTGTGAGGCCTGACTTTTTAGAAGGGAAATCCTCTAAATGCTTTACCTTGCATCTCATGGAATTTGTTAAGGGAAATAAAAGAACTGAGCTTTTGTGATCTGGATAACAAAAAAGAAATGAATATATATATATATATATGATTACATAAAAAGTTATGCTATTATAACTTAACCTTTTTATTATTATTAAGCCCTACCACACGCCAGTGTCTGTCTCAGGCCTTGGAGTCTGGTAAATAAAACCAGCTCTGTAGCTGGCCTCCTGAAGTGCATGATGACTTATGGGGCAAGCAATACAGGGTCTAGGGAGCTGTTCTGGTTAGTATGAGCAGAAGTGGAGGCCATTAAACCTCCTGCCCGTTACCTGCAGAATGTGTAGAATCTTAATGACATACTTGATTGCAGTGTTCTAATCACCCATCTCCGTTTTCACTCCTGTTTCAGCTAGGCTGGTCCTGTTCTTGTCCTTGTTTCCCCATAATTATGGCTCTGAGAAGATAGGAATGTTATCTAAAGACATAGATAGATAGATAGATAGATAGATAGATAGATAGATAGATAGGGAGATAGATGATTGATGATAGGTAGATATAGATAGAAATAGAGATAGATGATTGATATAGACAGATAGATGGGGGGGGGGGGAGGTAGAGATGCATGCATGCTTCTGAATACCAGGTCACAATGTTCTCCAAGTTCCCAAGAATGCAAGAGTTCAGAAGTCTACATGTCCTCTAGCCCCATATGCCAGGTTTATGCTGCCCAACATACAGGCATGCATACAGGTTTGGGGAGGAGGTCTTGAAGTCTGGACACCTCCACTCTGGTAGCCATATTACATAGGTTCTCCGTTTTAATTGGCTTGACACCTCCCACCCCCCATCTCTATCCCATTCTTTCTGACCTCAGGCTGAAGGGTACTAATGCTCCATTGCAAGCAAGTTTCCAGCCAGTTTCCAAAAGAAGGAAACAAAAAGTGCTGTAATACGTGCCTCAGATTAAGTTCAGCGGAGTGATTCGGTAGCCAGTAGCTCTGCTCCTTTCTCAGTAGGTCTTGGAGCCTGGGAAGAGGTGCTGGAGACAGGAAGGTAAAGTGGATAGCCTGTGCAGAGCGTGCAGAGAACCCATGTCTGTCACAGGAAGTAGATCTCTAGGAGTAAGATGAGATGGTGGAAGGGTGTGAGCCACACTCCGGGTTTGGAACTTCATCCTAGGAAACCACTGGGAGATTTCAAACACAGACAGCTTGCTAAGATGAAGCTTTTAGAAAAGTCACCCTCAATATAGATGGAGAGTTAAAGGGCCTGGGAATCATAAGCTAGGTACGAAATTTTAAAAGCCGAGAGAACATTCTAGACATTTGACACTGAGGTTTTGTCATAGCTAAACGGACACATCAGCAAATTGTTTGAATTCGGTGAGACTACTCAAAATTGGGTTTTGTTAAACAATAGGAACACCGGGCTAGTGACTAAATCTACTGGGTGTGCTGCCTTTTCCAGGGCTGAGGACTTTGTGTTTTGCTGTGGCTGAGATTTCCGAGAGCGACTTCGAGGAGTGGCGGGCCGTCTACCAGCGCGCGTCCACGTCGGTGCAGAACAGGTTGCTGAAGCTGGAGGAGAGCTACGAGCTGATCGAAAAGGTGAGTGGGCCGTCGCCGCCTTCAGAAAACGCGTTGCCCCAAACGTCCATTCTTTGCTTGGGGACCAGTAGAGTCAAAAGCAGTATTTGTAAAGGGGTAGTTGTCTAGGGGCTCCCTGAGTTCCTTCCCTGGCAAGGACCAGGAAAGAAAGACAGAAGGCGAACCTACAGAGAAAGGTAAAGAAGCAGTTTAATACCTTCAGGGTAGGAGGGGCCTGAGGCTGAAGTTCACTAACCGGATGCTGGCTCAGGTATGTTGTAGGGCTCCTAGGCCCCTCCTTTTCCCTTACTGGGCCCGCCCCATGTCTTCCATTTCTTCTCACAATGCTTTCTGGAAACAAGAAGCTGCCCACCCAGGGAGCCCAATTTCACTTTTCCTATCTACTTGTGTTCCTCTAACTCTCATTTATCTATTTGATGACAAGCCTTACTATCGAGTCTCAAGATCAATAAACTAATAAATCGTACTATGGTCTGAAATCTTTCTGAAAGGGTTTTATTGTATATAGATCTTCTCTGTTTCTGGTTTTGTATCATGAGTGGGTTCTGAGTATAAGCAGTCTCGCTGCTGGTGTATCCTATTGCTTTTGCATCACTGAAGACTCAGGTCAGGTACACACACAAGCAGGCATGTACTTAAACACATGGGGACATCTGCGCAGAGGCAAATGTGCACACACAGGCACATACATCTGCAGACATACATATGATGTGTCTGTTTATGTAATATGAAACGAAACAGCTTTACAGATTTGTAATAGACTGTAACACAGCAGTCTGAGAAAGCCTGGTGCTTTCTCCTGCACTCATCTGGGCTGTAACTACTTACTATGTTCCTTTATGATTTCTGTCAAATGCCTTCATTTTACAGTTAAACAAATAAAGCCTATTCAGGCTGACAGTGGTGGTAGATAGCCTGTGATTGACGCTGCATCAGCAGTGAGAACTCTTGTCTCCTTAATTAACAACAACAAACACTGTCTGGTCCTCACTGTGTGCCTAGCTGTATAGTGGCATATTGATCTATTGACATGTTTAGTCCTTTTGAAGAACTAATTATCCCTACTTACAAATGAGGATACCCAAGTGACAGAGAGGCTAAGACACTAGACCAAGGTCACAGAGCTCAAAAGAGGATTACCAGGCCCCTGTGCTCTGATGGATCTGCGGGCCTTCACTGTAGTTTAAACTTGCCAATCAGTCTCTGCCCAGTTACCAGATTTCCTCAGTATCTTCCTTGGGTGCAGCATGGGATCAAAGGAGCTCACCAGATCTTGCCTGCAGGTGGTAAGGCTGACATTTTTCCCCTCTTTGTTATGAAACTAGGTACTTCCTGTGCTGGAGGGCAACTAGGACTAAGACCTCCCAGGACTAGTTCTCCTTCACCACACCCACCCCACTCCCTTCCACACCCTTCCCTTCACTTAACACATCTTATTCTAGCTGCAGGTGGTTTTTCTCAGATACATGTAAATGCTACATACAAGTCACAGTATGCTCCTGTCTCCGGAAAACACTGTCATCTGTTTAGAAATGGTAGCTCGTTTCTTACAGAACTTAAGAAATATTATATGTCCCTTATACTTAAATATCATTTATGAGGAAGATATCTAGAAGATTTAATCTATGATTTAAAAACTTTTAACTGGGATACACATTCAACCATCATCCAGCAGATGGCAATCGTGAGTTACATTAAAATTTAAGTTTCCTGGGGGACTTGCTTTTTTCCCCTCCTTAAACAGTATACAAATACAGAAACCGCCTTAAGACAGTCTCTTAAAGGAATGAAAAGGAGAATTTAGAGCTAACTGATTTTTAACATTTGCCTTAACCCCCGTGTTGAGAAATCTGTGATGTAGAACGGTAGGGAGACAGAGTCCCTTCCTCAGCCTGCCTGTTCCAAGTAAAAATAGCATGTTGTGTGCTTTTTTACTCCAAACATAGGGTTCTTCTCTCACTATTCATTTAATCAACATTCACTGAATGGTTAAGGTGTACTAGATCACGGGGGTTGCTAAGCAAATAAGGATGACTCTCTGAGGCCTCTAGGGACCACCGTGGTCTGCACAGATTTCCCTGGGTGAGGAACTTCTTTGAGGAAGGTCTGAAGGAAGCTCTGGAAATAGCTCTGCAAAAAAAAATTATTTTGCCAGTTAGAGAACAGTCGTATTTGCAGGACTAGGCAGAGCCCTGTGAGGACCGCAGGGCTTTAGTGTGCGCGCGCGCTTCTGAATGGGATGGCTCTGCTGTTGGTCTGAGGTTCCCCTCTGTTAAAATCAGCTGAGTTGGCATCCGGAAGCTGTGGCTACTGCCCTTGCCCAGTGAGACACCAAAGAGACCACCAGTTCCGGAGGTGTTTCACCTGGCTGTAAATTTAGCTGTGGTGGCCTCAAAGTTCATCTGCATTACCTTACTTGTCTGACACACTGGCTATGCCATCTGTTCTTTATGACTTTGGGATCCATTCGCACGTAGACAAATACTTTTGGACTGAATGTGGAGGACGGATAATTTCTAAACTCTGAGAGCGGGTTTTCATTTTTCTTTTTCTTCTTAGAGCAAAGTCCATTTTCCAAACAAAACATTGGTAAATCATAAGATGTGTGATTGATGGAAGCTAAGCTGGTCCAGTTAGCATAAAGGGTAGAGAGGAGTCCCTCCAGCTCTGTCCTCTGCCTCCACCTTGCCTCATGGTGGTCCATGAGGAGCCTCCCAGGACTCTGGGCACCACTGAGTGCATTAGGAACACTGTATTACATACATCTGTGTGTGAATGTTTTAGGAATGTGCTTTCTAAAAGGATCAGAGCATCACTGTCATGCAAGATGCTTCTGAGTATATTAGTATGAGTGATACAAGATGCCATGGACCAGTAACCACGTTGCATCGAAACATTCTAAAGTGGAGAGATTTAGAGAGCTTCTCCTAAAAACCAATATTTTTAATATATGACAGAGTAAGTGAAATTTTTATAGGATAATTAAAGTTGTGGTTATAAACTCTCATATCCCTCCACTATTTGTCCAAACTAGAAACGTGGTTTTTTTAAATTTGAGTTAAACCCCTCTTCCTTTGGGGAGTATAACTCCTACATAAGCATGAAACTATGTGGCCAGGCGGAGACACACGCCTTAATCCCAGCACTCAGGGCAAAAGACGGGGGTACGGCTGTTTTTAAGCCAACCTACTCTACATAGACAGTTTTAGGCTAGCTGGTGCCACATAGTGAGAGCCCTTCTTGAAAGGATGGATGAGTGGGTGGGTGGGTGGGTGGATGGATGGATGGATGGATGGATGGATGGATGGATTGATTGTTAGATGGATGGATGGTAGATTGATCCAAACAGGCCACATCCAAGAGAATACTGACATTCATCCTTTACTGTGACCCTGTTCCTTTTCTTTCAAGACACTCATGTCTTAGAATTCACTGGCTTTACTCTCCAGGGCCATGCCACAGGGAACAGAATGTGGGAGACTTAAAAATGTTCCAGATACTGTCCTCTCTGTGGACACTGATTGTTAGAGAAGATTCGGGATTTTAGGGTCTATGGTCTTTGGGTGCCAGCGTTTGCATTCCTATCAAAGACTCTTCAGAATAATAAAAAATTCTAATACTGTGAGTTGTCTCTAGAATAGATCATTAGGACTTTGTCGCTGAATATAAGATGAACGGTGACGTTTATTGCTGGGAAAGGCCAAGTTCCTCAGCTGTTAGAAAGTAGAGAGGATTAAGACGGTGGAGGGGCTGGTGGCCCTCCTGATGGGTCCTCCCACTGTCGTGACCCACTTTGTGGTCTGCACCTCCTCTTCTCTCCATCACCACCTGAGAGAATTTACAGTTGTCTCATTTTGCAGACACAAACTCACCCTGCTTTGTTTCTCTTCGCCTCCTTTAGGAGGACAGGCACTATATTTAGACTCAACATTTCACCTTACAAACCCACTTCAGGTGTGCTCTTCGTTTTCAAAAAAAAAAAAACTAATTTTAAAAACAAACTTAAGGGGTTTTTTTGTTTTGTTTTTGTTTTGCTATTTCTCATAAATTTATTTATACATGAAATGCACATTTTAAAACACAGTTGTATGTTTTTACTGTAGTTTATATGTTATCTCAGATTGTCATTTTTTTATTTTTTTATTCAATATTTTATTTATTTACATTTCAGATGTTATCCTCTTTCCCCATCCCCCCCCACAAACACACATTAGCGCCCTATCCCATCCTTCCTCCGACTTTTTTGCTTTTATGCCATTTAAATTACATGAAATTACATGCAAGTGTTAAAGTCAGTTCTAGGGTGAGGAGTTAGCAATACAGTAGATGCAAATAGTCAAGGAACAAGCAAGACAATAAACCCAGATAGTCAAAGAACAAGCAGGACAATAAACAGAGTCCCATCATCACTCCCATGATCACTATTTCTAAAGTCTTATCAGGATGACCAAAATATCTAAGCCTATATCCCTGTCCTAGCCCAAAGTCATTTTCATGCCTGAAGCCTACTTCTTTGTTCTAGCTTAAGATTTAGATGCCTGCCTGTAATTATTTCTTTGTTCTAGCCTAGGATTTAGATTCCTGCCCAAAATTACTTCTTTGTTCTACCCTAATGTCAGATTTCTGCCTGAAGCCTACTTCCTTGTCCTTGGCCCATATCAGATTCTTGCCAAGCAGCCCCAAAAGCTCTTCGCCTCTCCCCATTTTTTATTTCATTAACAAGACTGAGCCTATCTTAGGTCATCCCGACAAGAATGCCTTCCTTACCCGTCATGGAATATGCATTATCAAAAGCAAAGCACTTATGTCTTAGGTTGGTAAGGCTCTGTGCAGAATCTTACCCATCCTTGGCTTGCCAGCCTATTAATTTAATAACTCTGTCTGGGGGTCCATTTTCAGTTTCAAGTCATGTACTTTGGCTGCAACATGTTGATGTTGTTAAAGACATGCTTTAACATGATGGGCAGGAATAAAAGTATTCCTAGAACAAAGAGGGCTATCATGATCAAGCTATATGAATCTTGACCAAAATGGAAATACTGACCTCAGGCAATAGATAATTTTATCAGCATTATCTGCAGCATCAAAGCTCAACAAAGCAGCATTCTTTAAATTCATAATCTCACTATGCAAAGTTAAAACATCCAGAGAGGCGTTAGGATTGTGCCAAATACCCTACAAGTGTCTTTAAACTTTTTTCTAATTATAATGACTATCATTGTAAATTTTCAAGTAGCACAATTCCAATGGTATTTGGCATGACATTCGAGATGGCTCCTGACTCTTAAACCCTGAACCTCCTTCCAATAATTTGAATAGGCTATAGAGCATCAGTCTGTTGCTCCACACACCTATATAAATCCTCTTGTGTATTCAACACATTAGTAACATTTTTTTGTTAAATGATTAACAAAAGTAACTGTCATAACTTCTTGTGTCAAAGCTATTACAGAAGCAGTGGTGCTAGCAATTAATGTAATTAAAGCTGTTATACCAGCAACAATCAAGCCCACTACCCTCTTGCTTCTGCTTAAAGCCTAACTGACTTTTTCCAGCACTTGCAAGCTTTTTTCAGAAAATCAAGGTTTTTCTAATACTCAGGGCAGTAAGACAAAAGCTGGTTGATAGACCCTCGTAACAGACATGCCAGGTTTCAACACACTAATACAATTAGAAAGTATACAGTCAATGCAACTTACAATAAATACTATAGAAGAGACAAAAGTAATTCTAACTTGACAATTAAAAGAGCCTTAACACATGCACTAACACTTGTTTGAAATCCAGATCCTGTCCCAACTTTATCTTTTGCTATCATAACACCATAGGTAACTGTAGCCTAACTTCCAAATATGTCTCTGAAAATGTCCAGAACAAGCCTTCCAAATGAAGACTGTTATTTTCAATATTGGATTGATTTCTAGACCAATCCATGATTGAGTCCAAATAACTGGTCACCTTTAAGAGAAATACAACAGTCATTAAAACGTCTCTTTTTGATTCTCTGTTCTATAAGGTCTAAAAACTTCAGGCAAGGCAGCTTGTCTCATCTGGGATATAGGAAAGCAAAGGTAGGGTCAGAAACATATGTCCAATATAGCTTGCCTAGTCACCTATTGTCAGGGCACTCAACATGCTACAGGTCAGCATCATTCTTTGTCTTAGCATCAGCATGTCTCACCAATCACAATTACAGTCACCATGCTCCTTCAGCATCCTGCAGAAAAAACACAAACATGCCCTCTTCTCCATATTAGATACCTGATCAGGATCATGCCATATGCCAGTAAGTGGATCCTTCCTTTTCACCTAGGCATAAGTATGCCTGGTTGTAGGGTGCCACAAATACTCAGCAGAAAGTTCCTTGGCATCCAAATTTTAAAAATAAAAAGAGCATGATTTAAGTAAATTTGTGGTGTGCGGGGATATACCTCCTCTTTTTTTTATTTTATGAAGATATTTGTTTTTAGGTTCCATGGGCCCCTTCCACAATACCTTGTCCTTGAGGATTATAAGGAATCCCCGTAATAAATTGTTGACAAAAAGTCTCAACTGCCTAACTACAATTGCCAGTTCTATTATCTGGTTTCTTTTTTTTTTTTAATATTTTATTTATTTATCTTTCAAATGTTATCCCAAACTTAAGTTTTTGATCCATTTAATTATATGTGCTCAGAAAGGATTATAAGTGACAATAATCAGAAGGTTTTGAAGTTCCAGTGGTGATTGTCTCTATGAGGTTTCTCGCTGGCTTACTGTAATCTGTCTCTTTAATTTTATTCTAACATTTCTAAGACATGTAAATTACTTCTGCCTCATCCACATATGATGCTGCTATCTTCCTTTGAAATTAACAACCCCTGGTTTAACCTTCACATAATTAAATTATTGGTTGAAATTTATGTGTTTTCATAGTAGCTGCAGGGTTTTTAATATTTATATTCATTTGTTTCAATAGGGAAAAAATTACATCTTTAGCACTAATGCTAAATGCAGATGCCTGCTCATGGTGTCTACATTTGCAAAGGCATTTACTCATGAGTTGGGGAAAGCCAAGGGAGATGCAGCATATATGTAGACTGAGGACAGATACACGTAGTATTTTCCTGATGATAAAAGTTTTATCTTTTGTTTCTAGTTTTGGGTTGGAAATATGTTTTTTGAAGTGGGCATTTTTTTTTCCATCTGTCGACATTTTTTTCAAAAACAGATTATGAGCCTGAAGGTCCTTTATGGGCTGGGGAGTGAAGTAAGAATGCTGTAACTTCAGTATCATCTTGCCCACTCTGCATTTTTGATTAATGTAAATTATTCACTAGACTGAAGCTTCCTGTGGGTGGTGACTATGATCATCATATTCATCACTCTGTCCCTGGTGTTTGACTGTCTGGCCTGTGTTAATCACTTAGTAAATATTTGATGAATAAATGAATTATTCAATTAAGTCAATTATTCAGAAACTAGAGCCTCGTAGGTGTTTCCCTAATGAGAGCCTGCTCCCTAGTTCTAATTTTGTATGTGTTGACCTCGGTATCCAAGGTGGTACCACTAAGGATCAATTTAGGAATGTGTTAGAAAAAGAGGAGGTAATTTTTATGTCATTCATTCTTTTGAAATTTAGGCCCATTCATTTTTTAAAATGCTCTTCCCGTGCTACTTATATATAAATAGGAGGGGAAGATGCTTGAAAAAACTCAACAACAAATATGTATAACAGGCTCTGATTATAACAGGCTCTAAAGCATAGTAATGGGAGTACATCAAAAGTCTCTGCTTTCCTTTTAGTGATTGGAGAGGAACAGCACACTAACACACACACACACACACACACACAGAGTGTAACTCTAAGCAGAGATAGAGCCCTGGACACTGAGACAATGTACTAAGGTAGGATATTGAAGTCATGATGTTTTTTTATTTTTCCCTTTATCTCCTTTATTTTCCCCCAACATCTAGATGATATTTGAGGATGTTTACAGATTGCCTCTATGTGGCACAATATAGACCAACCATGCCATTCATGTGACTGAGTCCAACAGTAATGTGCTCTTGCAGCACGTGACAAGAAGTGACTTAAGAGTTTCCTAGAGAAACACTGAACTTAATAGAAAGCAGGACTTTTTTTGAGCACTGATGGCTGCCAGGCTCACGGAGACTTCGGAATCACAGTGGAATGCCTCCCCAGATAAAAGTACCACATCTATTCTTAGTAGCTGCAAATGCCACTTTCATTTGGACTAAAAGCTAGATGAGTGTTCATATGGTGTACTAGGGACTGTGCGGTTTAGAATTCCAGTAGTTTCCTGGTTTTCTATTTGCTTGAGAACATTCAAAGCTTGTCAGCTCACCTGCAAGTCAATCCTGCCCCTTTCTGCACAGTGAGTAAGCTTCAAGTCTTCTACTCTTCACCTGATTGAGTTTTGTTTTTTTCCCCCAATGTCAGGAATCAAACTCCAGGCTTCACACATGCTGGTCAGGCAACAGCATCACTAACCTCAACTCCCGGATACCCTGAGTTATTTAGTTCAGGGATCTCTAAAGTAAATGTACAAGATGGTCCATTAGGACGGTTGGAAAAATGTTGAACCTTCTGATCATTCATCTCATCTTTCTTTGTACTTCACAGTGCAGATCAGTTTTGATATTATGAACAAGAATGTTATTGGGAGATGTGTCATTGTCTTAGTTAAGGTTTTATTGCTCTGAAGAAACACCATGACCAAGGCAACTCTTATAAAAGAAAATATTTAATTTGGGGCTGGCTTACAGTTTTAGAGCTCTGCTCTATCCGTTATTATCGTAGTAGAAGCATGGCGTCATGAAGGCAGACATGATACAAAGTCAGCCAGGAGGAAACTAGATTCCACACTGGGTGGAGCCTGAGCACAGGAGACCTCAAAGCCCACCTACATGTTCTCCAGCAAGGCCACACCTCCTCCAATAAGGCCACACCTCCTAATAGTGACACTCCCTATGTCCCAGCATTCAAACTCATGAATCTATGGGGGCCATACGTATTTAAACCACCTCAGTCAGATAGGTTAAAAAATACTCAAGATTTTTTTCCTCTTATACTACACAAAAAAAAGTTTAGGATGATCTGTCAAATTTCATCCCCAGAAGAATATTATTAAATCAGTAATTTTACTCTCTTCTTGCTGTTGTAAAAATGGATTCCCAGGTTAAGTTACTCGCTACAGGATATATCCATGTTGTCAGCTGGCAGAACAGGGATTGAAAACAAAGTTCTGTCTTAATTCCAGTCTCATGTTGAGAGTGTACGTTAGGCTGCCAGGTCCATTTAAAAGAAAACAATATATAAAAATATTGGAAACAAAAAAAATGAAGAATAATAAAGTGTGTAGTTGAATAATAATTAGACCAGCATTTGGGATAAGAGTGGGCTCACTTGGGACTTTTCCATTTAGTAGGCAAGGTGGCCCATACTCTTTGTGGTATACTCCTTAAAAATGGACATACAATTTCATGATTTCCCTTCAACTTGTGATCTTAGAGTACCTGTGATTTCCTGCCATTTCTTCTCACATTCTCCCCTTTTCTGGTGAGAGTGCTCCCTTCTTAGCAGCTCTCCTCGGTGGACTTTCTACACTGGGCATGGCTGGTGTCTGACTCAGATGTGATAGAGAGATGTGCTGTTTTTGTGAGCCACACCCAAATTACTTTTCAGAGCCTGATTCTTTTTCATCTGGGTGTGTGAAGTTCTGGCCTCACTTGCCAAGTCCTTGGCTTTATGAGTTCAAATGTGATTTCTGTAATTCAAAAGAAAACATCAAGTCAAAGCCTTTTTCTTGGCCTTAGAAGAATAACCCAGTTGCACGATATCTCCAGAAGCATCCTTCATGCATTCCTGTGAATTAATGTCCTTAGTTTAAACATTGTAACCCAGCTTGAACTAAAAGGGAAGAGATAGGAGCTCTTTTGTAAATGAAACTGCAACATGGTGTGCTAAAGGATGCTGAGAAGAAAAGGCCCAGAGGCCAGTGTCTCTGCACAGTGCAGACCACAGAAGAGCCTCGCTGGCTTTGAGAACCAGTTGTGGTATGGATCTGAGAGTTCCAGGCACAGCCAATCCCAGGATCACGAAAGTTCAAGACTGAAGAACAGTGGCATCTTAACTGGCATCTGAGCCACTGTAGTGGCACCCACCTGACCATGCTGCTGTGTGGTGACAGGCAGGCGCCCTCTGGCTATCTTCCATGTTAGGTGGATCATAGAGAGCCAGTTCAGCTCCTCATGCTAGCTCAGCAAGCACTTTATCAAGGGGGCTATCTCCTCAGCTCCCAAAAATTGCATTCTTACAACATGAAGCAATCTTCGTCTGATGGTAACTCATATTATAGTTAAGCTTTTCCTGAAAGGTGTAGGATTGCAGGGAAGCAGGGGGAAAAAGACTATGGGAATGCGAAGAACAGAAGCCAGGCACGGAGAAAGTAGATATTAAACAAGCCAGAGTATTCTATCAAGAAGGAGGCAGGTGCAGAGACAGGGCCAGCTACAAGCAATTCTGCATTCACAGGTCTGCTCGTGCCAGCCCGACGGCTGCAGCTACCTACCTTTCTTTACTGGAGCACAGCTACCTCATCCTGTTTACATTCGTCTGTAGCTGTTTTTATATATAATGATAAAACTCAGTTCCTTCGGGGAATTGTGACCCTCTGAGCCTGAACTTTTTTTTTTTTTTTTTTTTTTTTTAAGAGAAAAGCAAGTTGACACTCGGGCTCCAGACCAACAGTTCTTTTTAGTGAGGTCCTCAGACCAGCAACAGTCTAGGGAACTGCACATTCCCAGGCCTCCAGTGAGCTCTGGTCAAATGAGAAATGAGTTCTATGTGTGGAGCCCCATGTGTGTCACTGAACCCCTAAGGTGAATCACCCTCACTGAGAGCAAAGCAAGGCAGAATTTAAGAGAAAAGTTTCCAGTAATGTTTTTTTTCTTTTTCTCTTAGAGATAGGCTATCACTCTCAAACTCACTGCATTAGCCACACCTAGTTTATAACTCACTGTGGTCCTCCTGCCTGGGTGTCCTGAGTTCTAAGATTGCAGGTATGAGCCACCATGCCTTGCTTGCTTGTTAAGTTATCAATTTCATGATGGATAGAACTCACTATTGTGTCTCCAAAATCTTGTTTTGATCTCCGTCCTTGTTTAAAATTTTTGAATGAAGGAATGAGTTTACCTGTGTAAAGCAGCTAATCTCTAAATGATATGAATCTGGGACCTGCATGTGGAAAGAGGGAACAGGTAACCCTATCAGGGTGGCTCAGAACCGGGACTGAAATGTGTTCTATGAGCAGAGTTCTGTGAAGGCTGTGTCAGAGGCAAATGTTTAAAGACCTGGTGTTTGTATCAGACTCCTTTCCACCTGATTCCTGTCACATGGGTTGATGCTTCGCTTCTGTAGTTCAGTCATAGTTCAGCTGTCCCTCCCTTTTACTCCAGACAGTGTATCTGACCTCCTGGTATCTAGAACCTTCTTCTGCTTAGGAAATATTAGGTGTTACTTCATCCTCACCCTCCTAGACATAGTCTTATTTTACACGGACATCAGGGTTACTGTGTCTTGCTTGGTTATGTGTGTATTCACTCCAGGGGTAAAATTCTGCATATCAGTATTGTATCTTTATCTTTAGAGAAACAGCTGTCAAACAGACCATGTTACATTCAGAAGCATGAGTTGGTTATTCTATTTTCCCCATTTAAAACATAACAGTCTAAATACTGATTTAGACCTACTTGCTAATATGAAAATATAGGTCACTTTGAAGGCCTGTTGCTTAGTAAAGTCTACATGCATTGACAGGAAAAACACAGTTTCTATAACCATCTTAATATATGGCACTAGCATATACTTGAAGTTCTCAAATATTCTATATGAAAGTTTTTATATCACTGGGGTGGAAATTTTACATTTATCTCCCCTTTAAAAAAAAAAGACTGCATACTTTAGAGACATCTAAAGAAAAAATAAGATTATTAAGGGCTTTTGTAGGTAAGTAAATATTATTTCACAATTTTTCTTTGATAACTAAATGCATAGTATGTCAAAGAATCATCAACCCGAAACCTTTATAACTTTGGCATGGTGACATTTTGAAAGTAAAATTAGCATTTAAGATTTTTTTTCATTCCATAAATACCATGGGAATTTCCTGGTGTTTCAACACAATTCTGAATATGTAATTCCCACAGTGGCCATTACTGGCCATCTGTGTAAGGTAATACATATTTGGTATGAAATTGATTACTGCCTGAACACTTCAGTGCAGTGATCGGGAAAAGCACGCAAAGTTCACATCTTTTTTCTTTCTAATGACAGTTGTGTAGCTAAAGATATTAATTTCCAAAAGCAAAGCAGACTGTCACTCAAGATCCTAATCTCACAATAAATGATACCAGAGGAAAAAGACAGGAGCCTGTTGAACTTCCCGCTGACGATGGTGACTGCCATTCTCCAGGGGCTCTTGGCATAAAGGGAAGTGAACAGCCTCTGGGGTTCAGTGTTTCCTTATTCATACCCAATTAGGACAGCAGCAGTTTGCTGGATGCTCAGAACTGTTTGTCATATGTGTAAAAACTCTTGTGAGAATAGTCACCTACACACACCATGCTATCCTGCTCATCGCCTTCTCGGCATACCTGACTGGCCCTACATCTTTGGTTCTTTAAATTATTTTTGCCTGACTTGAAAATGTCTCCCTTTGCCAGGATAAAACCAGACTCTTTCCTTCTTTCAAATATGATTTCAACATGATCTCTCCAGTGAAGTCATTTTATAGCTTTGTGTGTGGTAATGTGTACCTATATATTTTCTGAGCTCACTTTTCCTCCCGAGAGGAGAGCTGGGAACTACACAAATATATGTGTTCATATAACTCACATGACTGTGTTTGTATCTTGACTCACACTAATTATCTAGTAACCCCAATGGTTTATAAAACACATTACAAAAGATAATCTTTTATAGTTTAGACACCTCCAACGGTTTGTTTCTGGGCAATCTCCATTAATGTTAAAAGGGCTTCCCTTAGAATCAAAGCTCCCATGGTATATTTAAGATTTGAGCACAGCTCCATCTTTATTCTCGAGGGGATATGAGCTAGAATGATGTAACTGCAAATACCCTAAAGTAGATACAAGAGTTGATGGAGTCACTGTGTGCGTGTGGGAATACAGCAACAGCAAAGCTGCCTCATGGACATTAAACCTCTCTGCCTCTTCTCCTTGAACTTGATGGTGATTATTCATCAGGTTATGATAGATTTCAAATCGGCTACCTATTCGAGATAATGTAATACTATCTTCTTTAAAAAGGAGATGTGTCTTTCCATTTCTGTGTCATATGCTAAATGTTGTGCATCAGGTGTGTCTGAGAGCCATCCAGGGGACTCAGAGCGCATTGAGAAGAACGTGTTCTCAATGGTAGCAATATTTTGGAACATTTTGGTTTGGATTTCATCTTGCTTTTCACTTAAGGACTCACCTTCAATGCCACTTGAGATGCAAAGATAAAAACACGACCCCATGGTTGAGCAAACCTCCTAGAGTGCCACATTCAAATGCCTGATCTTAACACAGGTTGAGTGTCCCTTGCCTGACATGCTCTGACCCAAAGTGTCTCAGAGTTTTGTTAGCTGTTTTGTTTTGTTTCCCAGACTTATGACTTGTCTATGCAGAGAGATACTTTGCGAATGAGACCCAAATCTAAACATGGAATTCAATTTTTATTATATACTCTTCACTCACATGACTGAAGGTGGTTTTGTGTCGTAATTGTCCACATCTTGTTGCACCTACATGTTGACTGCCACATGTCGCCTAAACTTTTCCCACTTGGGACATCATGCTGGTACTTGAACACATACAGATTTTGTACCATTTCAGATTTCAGATTTTTTCTGTGGTAAGGGCTCAATCTGTATGGTAAGTGAAAACATGTTTAATAAAGAGGCAGAATTCTGAGCAGAAAGCTAAAAGAAGCAGTAACGTTTGAATTTGGCTTCATTGTGTGAGGCAGGTGTCACTGGACAAGGGACTGAGGAGAAGGTGGGGCTATATGTGTAGACATACTGTACAAGTACCTTCCATGTACTTGCCCTCCATCACTTGTGGAAGAGGCCGTGGGAGGGCTAATCTAGCACTCATTCCCACCCATCCTTCTGCATTGGAGGCTAGGAAAGCTAAATACATAATTAGGGACAGCCCTCTAACATAGTCTGTCCAACCAGCCCTGTTTGGAAATATGTTGAGGCTTGTGCTCTGCTTTCCAAATGAGAAACAGATACACTTGGTATCGACTCCTTGCTCTCGACTTCAGAATAGCCATTTTAGTTGTGCCCAGGGACAACCACTCTGAAATATTAGAAGGAATGTAGCGTTGAATGCGATGAATGTGTTGAATGTGGTTGAGTTCCCAGTCACTACCTACCTCAAGCCTACTTACATGAGAACAACCAAACTTTCCCTTATGTCATTGTGAAGAGTTTTCTATTGCAGCTAGACACACCCCCAGATGATACAGGCATAAACTACATACACATGTAGCATGTGCTGAGTTCATGTCTTAGTGTGAAGCATTAGTGACTCTTGAGATGCTTGTGTTGACTATTGCATAATAACCAGACTTGTCTTGATTATTGCATTTGTTATGGTAATCTGTGTTTAGTAACCTTTGCTACTGTAATTTATAGTGCCCGAGCAGCCCCAAGTTGGGCAGCCAAACTGTAACGGCCCACTCTGTTCCTCAGGTCCAGGTCTAGAGAGAGAGAGTAGGACAGGCGAAGCAAAGAATGGAGACAAGACAGGGTGTGTGGTCAAGTCTCAAGTCTCGTTTATTGTATGTGTCTCTCTCTCCTGTATTGTCTCTCTCATTGTCTCCCTGTATTATCTTCCTTGTCTCTTATTGTCTCCCTATTGAAGGGAAATCTGGGGTATTTATAGGCTTTTGCCACGTGCCTTGTAGGCGCGTGAATACCATGTGCCTTGCAGGTGTGGATATGACGTAAGCCTTATAGGCGTGTATAGCATGGATAGCATGTGCACCGAGCGCCTTGCAGGCTTGGATACCACGTGTGCCTTACAGGCATGTATATCGTGGATACCACATGGACAGCACGTGAACCACATGCCTTTCAGGCGTGGATACCACGTGCACCTTGCAGCTGGGGGCAGTAAACAGCAAAACAAAATATGTGGGATATCAGAGTGTGCTTCAGCTGTTGTAGGCTGTTGAAAAACAAGTCTCATGTCAGGGTATATGGCTTGAGATGGCTGCAAAGCTGATAGCCGCTTTCTGCTAAAAGTCGGCTCCCAACAGTAATTGTTTTTGGAACACCATAAGCTTAATGAATGTGTGTGTGTGTCCTTGTGACTCCAGCAGCCAGCCGTTCCTCTGTCTCCCTCCTGCTCCATGGGACCTGCTCTCTGAGCTACCATAGTAAACGTAAAGTCACTCTACTGTCACTTCCAAGTATCTAAGCAAAAGGAAGAGCTGAGTGTCCCTCATTTTAAATCCAAAGCTGGAGATTATTAAGCTAAATGAGGAAGGCATGTCTAAAGCCAAGAAAGTCTAAAAGCTTCTCTTTTTTCACCAAATAGCCAAGTCGTGACTATCATTCTTAAAGGAAGTTCAAGTCCTGTTCCAATGAACACATGAATGATACGAAAGCAAAACACTATCCCGACGCTGATGTGCAGAACGTCTTAGTGGTTTGTTAGGAGATCAAACCTGCTAAAACATTCCTGTAAGCCAAAACCTAATTCAAAGCAAGCTCTTGGCATTGGTGGTTCGGTGGTAGAATTTACAACCCCTACCCCCACCGCATGCAAGCTTTTAACCTCTTCAGCCCTGTGAAAGCAATAGAAAGAAAGGAACTGCAGAGAAGAGTTCAAAGCCAACAGGTTGGCAAGTGCCTTAATTGAAGAGTCTGTCTCCATACATGGGGGCTCGAGGTCAACCAGCAAGCGCTGATGCAAAAGATGCAGAAGGTATCCAGAAAGTCTAGCTGAAAAGGTTGATGAAGACATCTACATTAGCAAACAGATTTTTAGTGAAGATCAAACAAGCTTCTAATTAGAAAAAAAGAAGGCACCCAAAATATTGTCACAGGAGATAGTAAAAGCTGGCCTGGCTGCCAGCTCTAAGTTCCCACATTAATGGCGGCACCCACAGTGCAAAGACGGCCACCGGCTGGTGCCATGGTGACAGAAATGAGCATTACTGATGAACTACCTTGGCCCAGCCAGGTGTTCTCATTTCAGCAGGCTCTCCTGGGAGGCCATGCTAGCCCCACTCCATGATCATCCACCCCACAGTCAGCCGCCACACCACCCAACAACAAAGTAAATCAAAACTCTAGATGCTTAAAGTTAACCAATGGATTTATACAATAGCAAATACTCAATACACAAGATGCCCACACAATCAGAATTGTTATCCCAATTACCTAAGCTTGATATGAATAACTGCTAGAGACACAAGGGTAACATCTGCAGGCATCTTGCCTCTCTTCTTCTCTCCCTTCCTCCCTCTCTCTCTCCTCCCAACTCCTAGCTCCGCCTCCTTCTTCCCTATCCAATGACACAGCTCCACTGCAAATGCAATGAGCAGGAAAGTTCTGCCACAAAATATTCATAGCTAGAGAGGGAAAAAAAAAACAAACAATGCCTGACTTCAAAGGGACACACAAAGGGACACACTGGGACAGATACAGCAGCTGACTAAGGTAAACAGGTGCTCATTTGCCATTTTGAAAGTCTTGGGGCCTTTAAACGTTATACTATAGTAAATCTACTCTTCCTTTCATTTCTGTTTGTAACAACAAAGCCTGTGTGACGTATCTGTGTATAATATGGCATGCTGAACAACTGGTGTTTGTTACTGACACATAACAGCTCGGGAAAAAAATTACTTCAAAATCTTCCTGCTCATTGACAATGCACCTGGTCACCCAATGATTTTAACAGACTTATAAACACAAGAAGATGAATGTCTCTATGCCTGCCAGCACAGCATTCACTGAGCAGCCACAAATCAGTGAGCAAACTCAACTTCTAAGTCTTATTACTTAAGAAAAACTTTCCATAAAGGCTATCAGTACCGTGGATATAGAGTGATTCTCTGATGGGTCTGGAGAAATTGAAAAGCTGTTGGAAATGATTCACCACCCTAGATGTCATTGTGCTTCGTAAAATGATGTAAAAATAACAATACATTAAAGGACCGTGGAAAAGTGTAAGTCCAGCCCTCACAGACTACTCTTAGGAATTCAAGACTTCCAGGAAGGGATAACTGCACATGTGGCAGGCATAGCAAAAGATCTAGAGGCTGTAAATGAGTTTCTGTAGTCACACGTAAAAACTTTAGTAGTCAAGAAAAGAACTATGCTTTCTTGCAGTGGGATCTATTACTGAGGAGGACGCTATGAAAATTGTTGGAATGATAACAGGGGCTTTAGACTGTTCCAGAAACTTGGTTGGTAAGGCAGTGGCAGGGTTTGAGATGAGTAAGTCCAACTTTGGAAAAGTTCTGCTGTGAATAAAAGACTGTCAAATAGCATTTCAGACTGCAGAGAAAACAGTTCATGGAAAGAATAACTAAACAACGACAGATTCCATTGTCTTATTTTAATTGGCAAGCCTCTGCCGAGGTGTCAGGAGCCATCAGCATCAAGGCAAGATGCTCACTGGTAAAAAAAAAAAAAAAAAAAAAAAAAAAAAATCCTGATTCCTGAAAGCTAGGGTGACCATTGACATTTTTGAGCAATAAGCTATTTTTTAATTAAAATACTCGGCGTTGTTTCTTCATACATGATGGTATTATACACTACGTGAGCTAAAGTGTAGAATATGCATAGCATACAGTCACCGAGAAAACAAACCGCTCATGTGACTTTCTTCACTAGGCTTTTTGCTGTATTGTGGTGTTCCAGAACTAAACTGCGGCGTCTCTAATCGGTTGAGTACACAGTTTACGAGAAAGGTGCCGCCTTACACACTGGAGCCCTGTGCTGGCCTCACCTTCCAGTACACAAATCTAGAACCGTGTGGAAAACACTCACAGTGTATTTTCTTGGGGACTCACGCTACCACTCGGCTTGTTCTTCCCTCCCTATCACTTTTAGTTCTGTTGAGTGTGTGTTTCCTGACACTACAGCAAAGTGATGTTTAATCCTTTTTAAATGGGTCAAAATTGCTTCACCACAATTTTTTCTGGTAGCTGCCTACTTTTTTTAGCTGACTTTTTAATGCCCCTTTGTGTGTGTGTGTTAGACAGACAGACAGACAGACAGACACAGAGAGATTTGGGGTTTGTTTTTATTTTATGAATTAGACTCTTACTTTGGAAAGAGTTAAGGTAAAACTGCTTCAGGGAGTCTCATTCTCAGCCAAAACGACTGGATTAAAATCAAGGTTCCTTAAGAAAGAAAACAGCAGGATGCTTGGGATTTATGCCCAAATCCATGAATTACCTTTGTCTCTGATTTAAAAAAAAAAAAAAAAAAAAAAAAAAACATACTTCACCTTTTGTTCTTACCCAGTAAAGTAGTTTTCCCCCCTTCAAATTTTCGATACTTTTTTTTTGTTTTGCTTTCAGAATCTTCAGCTACTTGGAGCTACAGCCATTGAGGATAAATTACAAGACCAAGTGCCTGAAACCATAGAAACTCTAATGAAAGCTGACATCAAAATATGGATCCTTACTGGGGACAAGCAAGAAACTGCCATTAATATCGGTAATTCACCCCACTCAAATTTTGAATCCTGATACCTTCCAATGGGCTGATGTGTTTTAATAGGATGGATTATAAGATGTGTTTTTAAAATACAAACAAAAACAAACCAAAAAACAAACCCTGAAGCTTGAGATGCTGACGACAAGGGCTTTCATTCTAGCATGAGATAGTTAATCTGAACAGATTCAAGAGAAGGGACGGAGCTGTAGGAAAAATCACAAAGCCAGTCTCTGTGGGCTCTGAACCTCTCACAAGAAGCCCCACCCTCCAACCTGGAGCAGGTACATGGTATCATTGACCTTTCCCCTACTGAACTTCTCAACCTTACACATAATCTTATATCTAATGATTAATACATAATCTTAATTTAATGTATTTAATTAATACAATCTCATAATTAATACATAATCTTATATCTTAATCCTAACAGACTGAATTGTGAAAAAGAATAACTTCTAAAAAAACACCTTCCTATTCCAGGAAGGAGATTATCCCAGACTGTCCCAAGTGTGGTGTCCTGGCTACTTTCCTGTCAGCTTGACACAAACTAGAGTTATCTGGGCAGAGGATCCTTGGTTGAGAAAATGCATCCCTTGCCTCAGATTTCCTGTAGACAAGTCTGTGGGGCATTTTCTTGATGAATGAATGATGTAGGAGGGTCTAGCCTCCTGGAGGTGCTGTCTGTCACTGGGGCCTGTGGTCCTAAATGACATAAGAGAGCAGACTAAGCAAGCCATGGGGAGAAAGGCTGTGAGCAGCGTTCCTCCATAGCTGCTGCTTCAGTTCCAGCCTCGGATTCCTGCCCTGGCTTTCTTAGATTCCTGCCCTGGCTTCTCTCCACAAGTTGCCTTTGGTTATGGTGTCTATCACAGCACTGAGAACTTAGATGGCAAGATGGTTAGACCAAGAAGTCTGTACGTCTAGGGACTAGTGGTATCCCTGCATCCCTGCCACTCTGCTGAGCCACCCATCTGGGGAAGGAACTTACTCTCCACTTCTGCTTTCTCACCTGCTGAAATAAACCTGACACCTTGCTTGCCACACCTGTCCCCCAGTGTGAATTCTTCTGGAACACAAGAGCTGAGATCTCTGCTGTACTTGGGACCAGAGAGGATGCGAGAGGAGACAACCTCTCCCCATCCACAACAAGATATTTTAAGATCTGATATTTCAAAACTGTAAATGTGTAAGGTTATTAGGCTCACCAAGTTGTTGGCCCCAATGCCCCCTTTAAAGCTGCAGTGGTTTTACATATAGCCAACCTGGCTCCTGCAACCACGCATACACTCTCAAATGTTTCTTCTTACTGTCTGAACATTCCATTCATAACAGCAGGTATATGTAATGTTTCTGTGGGTGTCTTTGAAAGTCTAGAAATTAGGCCAATGGCCCATAAACATGCCAGCTCTACTTGCTGTGGCCCAAGGTGTGTCCCGCATGTAAGACTCTCAGTGTGCCCTCATCCTACAGTCAGTCCCATTTTTATATTAGGCGTTTGTATTAGTCCTCTCAAGCTGCTATAGCAGAGTATCAACGACTAGGTGGCTTAAACAACAGAAAATTATTTATCACATTCTTGGAAAGTAAAAATAGGACATTTAGGGGAATGCCTGAGTGTTGGGACCATAGCAGTCACACTGGGGGGAGTCAAGGCTTCAGCATATAAATTTGAAGAAGGCAGATATACAGTGTGATTTGTAATGCAAGTCTGACAAAGAAGAAAGTATTCGATGTTTAAAACTGTAATACTAATCGTATAGAAAAGGAAGAATCTTTTTTTCCAGGTTCTGTAACCATGGATGGTCCCTTCTATTTACTTATCATGCCATTACATACACAACTCCCTGCAGCCACAAGTTATAGATTAGCACACAAGTAATCGGTTTTGTTGTGGCTTCTCATATTTGCAAATTTTCCTTTGTTCTTGACTATTCTACTGCCCCCCCTCTTGTGCCTCTGGCCCCTGTGACTGGTTCCTCTCCTTCCCCAGACGGTGTGTCTGTTCTACTTTCTTATCACAAGGGCCTGTTACTCTCTTTCCCTCTTTCCCAAGATTATTTCCTCCCTTCTCATAACCTCTCTCTACTTGTGTGACTCTCTCTCTCTCTCTCTCTCTCTCTCTCTCTCTCTCTCTCAAGACTTCCACATAGAAGAGAAAAACTGCAGTATTTGTTTTTCTTGTGTCTGGCTTTATTTTTGCTTAACATAATGATTTCTGGTTTCATGCATTTTTCTTACAAAAGTAACAAACTATTGGCCCATGATTGTTCCCAGAAAATGGTAGAGAGGGTTTGTTCACCCAGCCAATGGCCCATCATGTCTGTAGTACTAGGTCCAGTAAGTGCAAGAAACATTAGGGAGAAAAAAAAAAAGAAAGAAAGAAAAAAAAAAATGTCATGTAGAAGGTGACATTTGAGGAAAGACCTAGAAGAGAAGGAAGAATTTGCTGCAGGGCAGCAGTTGTCTGTTACAGAGACAGCAATGATGCTGAAGGTGAGCTCAGAGGAGCCAGTCAGGATGGGAGGGCCAGGCTCTGGATTGATCTAGTATACATGAAGGATACAGAGAAAAGAATGAGTTTCCTGTGGACAGTTTCTGAGTGCTAGATTGACATCATCCTGGAAAGCAGCATAGAAGCAGAGTAGCAATGGGGACAACGCCGCATTGATCTGGGGAGGGGGCAGGGCATGAGATGTGATGGTAGCTTAGACCAATAATGATGGTAAGAGGTGGCTGGCTTCTCCCCCCCCCTTTTTTTTAAAGAGAATTTTTCTCTCTTAATGTATCCTGATTATGGTTTTCTCTCTGTTCCTCCCAGTTTTTCTCCATCTCCCCACCCATTTGAACCCACCCCTTCTCTGTCTCTCACTACCAAACAAACAAGCTTCTAAGGAATAATCATAAAATATACAATAAGATAAAACAAAAACTGAGACATCAGAATAGACAAATAAAAGGATTAAAGAGCCCAAGAAAGGTATAAGAAAATGATATAGATACGGACTGCCATTCATTCATAACAGAAGGTTCATAAAAGCATTAAACTCAAACCAAATATATATACAAAGGATCTGTAGGATAAAAAGAGAGGGAAGTGCATAAATAAAATAATTATGTAAAAAAATGTTTAAGGCTCTGACATGACATTATGAGACAAGGAGCCTCCAACAATGCTACTGAATTCCTTGTCTGTTGGCTCTCCTGTGGGGCATGCAGTCTGTCTATCCTAAGAGTACTTAATTTCCCCACTGAGACTCCCTTGAAGAAAACTAAATTTTCCTTTGCAGGTGGTTACCAATTGGAGCTAGCTTCTGGGTTAGGTGAGGACTCCTTCTTTTAGCTCTAGGACCCACTCCATGTGGTGCAGACCTGTGCAGGCCTTATATATGCTGTCTCAGTCTCTGTGAGTTCATATGCAAGTAGATCCTGTTGGTTTAGAGGGTCTTGATTCTTTGGTGTCCTCCATCCCCTCTGGCTCTTACACTTACTCTGCCTGCTCTTCCTCAGGGTTTCCTGAGCCCTGAAGGCAGGGATTTGATGGTGACATCCCATTTAGGGCTGAGTGTTCCTAGATCTCGCATTGCCTGCATAGATGTCTGGCTGTGGGTCTCTATATTTGTTTCCAGCTGCCACAAGAGGAGGTTTCCCTGAGGGTGGCTGAGCCAGACCCTGAGGTTACAGAGCCACTGAGTGTAAACAGCATAAACACCGCCATTGTAATCTTTCTTACTGCGAGATGAATCCCCCAGGGTAACCTGTGCTCCATCAGCTGTATCCACTATACGAAGCCAACATAAAAAGACAGACATGGATTTAACACAGGAGTGGCCTTATCATGGGGGAATACAGCAAAGTAAGAGAAAGAAGGCAAGAGAATGATGCCATGACCATCCAGGACAGGGAGATGGTGGGGGGCGAGCAGCTCCAAGGGAGTCACCCACCCTCCTGAACCCATCTCTGCAAATCCACTGGCCCAGCCGTTACTCTCGAAGCATATTGCACATAAGCTTGGCAGCCTTCTGGACATGGCGATGCTAAACGCCATTGCTCTATGTTGTTTATCCAGACAGCTTCAAATGATGGCCTTACTGCCCGCCTGTCCTAATGGCCATCAAGAACATTTCATTTTAAACTTTCTATGAGTCTGGAAAACAACTGAAACCCTTCCCTCTCTGTAAAATCCTCCGTAGGTGTTGTTCATGTCATTGCCTTACCGGATTTGTTTCTTTCCAGACAAAAACTAATCATAATATTGATTGTGTGTCTGTCCATAGGACACTCCTGTAGACTTCTGAAGAGGAACATGGGAATGATCGTTATAAACGAAGGCTCTCTTGACGTAAGTAATTTCTTCTTCAAAACCTTCTTCCCCGGTTTCCGTCAGAGATCTGTGGAAACACTTTATCTGCACGAGGTTAAAAGATACCTTTTTACACTTTGTTACCTTTTTTAGACATTGTTACTGTTCTGCTTTAACAATGTGCACAGGTTTGAGCAGCATTGATTTAAGCTGACTGTAGGTAAAAGAAGTTGCCAGATGCTGTCCTTAATGTTGTGAGACAGAAAAACTGCTTCACGGAAACTTTGGGTCAGTGGACTGCAACTCATGCATAAAGAACATTGCATTCTGTGTATCGAGCCTTTTGTGTCTGTTCTAGTGTCCAATGTTAATTCATATTTCTCTGTTTTAGAGAGGTTTTGAAATTATACTAAGCAACACAAAATCACCAGGCTGGCTACAAAGGGGCTCTTACTGTTTTGTTTTTGTGATCCCCCCCCCCTTTTTTTTTAACGCCCTCACTACTCGGATGAAATATTTAACAGAATGTTATGTAGGACAAATGACCTGTAAATACTTTTAAGTCAAGGTGGCTGCTTGTAATTTAAGGTGGAAGACAGAACAGAAGAGGTGATGATTTTACAGCTACTTCAAATAGTTAGCATGACGCAAAAAGCAGAGCAGAGAAAACCTGATAATTAGGGATTTGGGGTGACACTGCAAGGCTATACGCCCTGTGTTGGGAGATACTGGAGAAGCTTGAGGACAATGTCTAGAGGTTGGGTGTGACACAGAAATCAGCTGTAGGGATTACTTGATTGCAAATGTTTTCATTACTCACCCTGAAACCTTGATACCCGCCCCTCTTCTTAGAAAAATCTTTGAAAACCCTGTAATGGCGTGTGGTTTTCTGGCAGCCTCGCACACCTTTTGGCCATCTTCCCACATTCCTATGTATCAGCTCTGAGTTGCCAAAGCCAGGATACTCTCTTATGAGCAGTGACCAAGTCAGCCTTGCCCCCTAAAAGCTGACACGTAAAAAATGAAGTAAATGCCCACAAATAACAGGGCAAAGCTGATACGTCTGCTGTGGGGCGCCTGTGATGTGTGAGGATGCGGTCATCAAGAAGGTAATGGGTAATCTGGTACAGGTGAGTTGCTGAGCGGGGAGGAGTGTTGGAAGCAGAAAGTTCTTGCAGGGAGGATCAAGCTAGACTCGGAGGATGGGAAGGAGAGTACTGAACTTGGACGTAAGGTTATAACTTCTCAAGGACTCTTGTTGGAGTAAGTGTAAGCACACCATGTGGAGTTTTCATTCCTGGGAACAGTACAGACGGTAAAAAGTGGACTGTCTGGGTTTGCATCTAAATTCCCCTTACCACTTGTGCCTTTACCCAGACAGCTATTTATCCATTTATATGACAGATGTTTATCTGTGGAGATGCTATGCTACCTGGATTTCTGTTGTTGTTGCTGTTGTTGTTTTTACATTTCTATGTTTAATGTATATACACAAACATACCAAGACATGTATGTGGAGGTCAGAGGGCAAGGAGGCAACTTGCAGGAGTCAGTTCTCTTCTTCCACCACATGGGTTCCCGGGATCAAACTCAGGTCAGTAAGCCTGGCCGCAAGCACCATTACTCCGTGAGGCTTCTTACTAATCCATACTGCTTCCTGGTTTGTTTGTTTGCAGTTAAAGCACTCTGATTCCTGCAGAGGACCCAGGTTCAGTTCCAGTACACACGCGGTAGTTTACAGTCACCAGTAATTCCAGTTCCAGAGGATCCAATGCCTTACATACATGGAAGCAAAACACTTATATACATAAAATAAATCTAAAAACAAATTTTAAAAAGTTATACTATACCCTGCACACTGCTTTTTATCCTTTGGATTTTTTTTGTTTGTTTGTTTATCAGACAAAGAGTTTGTTTTAGCTCACAGTTCAAGGTTCAGTCCACCATGGCAGAAATTTCAAGGCAGCTAGAGCTTGAAATAGCTGGTCACATCTTATCTGCAGTCAGAAGCAGCATAATGCATACATTTAAATGCTTTGCTGGCTTTCCCCAGTTTATATAGTCTAAGATCCCCTGTCAAAGAAATAATGCACCTAAAGTGGACCTATCCTTCCCACCTCCTTAAGGTAATCAAGATAATGTCTCATATACATGACAGCGGACTGTCTCCTAGGTAATCCTATATTTTGTTAAGTTGGCAACACTGTGATAGTGTCATACAGCTACAAACAGGAAGCACCTCAGACTCAAATAAGTAATTCTGTCATTTAGTCTCTAATCATGAGTGAGGTGTTATAATTCATGACCCATTGAAAAACTTGAAAAATATCAAGCCGTCTCTCTTCAGTATCTCTGTACTCCAAAGACACACATATCCTCTTATTCATAGGCACCTTCACATCAGATCAGCCACATGATGCTCGCTTTCCTTCATCCCTTTTGCTCCTCCTTCCTGACCAGGAGAAGGAATAGTGGGAAGGAAAAATATTCTCCAGCAGCTGTTTTGGAGGGAAAGCTGACACCAAGCTCCTCCTGTCACAAGTTGGCAGTCCCAGAAAACCTTTATGTTTGTTCATTCATCCTGTTCAGGGTTCAGCTTGAGCCCTGGCGTATATCTGTCCCTCTGGAGAAAGTGATGCCGTGGCTGACACAGAGAGGCATGTGAGCGAAAACTGGCTAATCTCCTCAGAACTTATGAGGCAAAAAGAAATTGAATGCCATCCCGGCAACTGTAGCCCCTTGTACACTGACAGAAAGAGGAGAAAGAAGATGAAAAAAGCAATCTAAACTGCCAAATGGCCTTTCTTTCAGGATCTAAGTCACTTCCTTGAAGAAATCGATCATTGTTTGATGTAGAATTGCTCCCTGCTATAAAACAGAATCTGCAGAGCTGGTGACAACTAAAAGAAAGTCAATCAAAACTTCATTCAGTTTGCTGAGCACTGACTGTAGACCCAGCCATTTCGCTGGTGATCTGAGAGAATATAAGAGAGGGAAGGTTGGCTTTTTGATGCTATATCTTGAGTTCAAACTAGCTACTTGTCTGAAAATGTTTACTTCTTTCCTTTTTTTTTTTTTTTTGTTCACTTTACGTCCCATTCACTGCCCCCTTCCAGTCACCCCTTCCCACAATCCCCCATCCCATCTCTCCTCCTCTGAGTGCTCGCGGGGGTGGGGTGGGGGTGGGGGTGGGGGTGGGCGACGGACAACGACTCTCTGGGTAACTGCCCCCACCCTGGCACATCAAGTCTCTGCAAGGCTAAGCACATCCTCTCCCACTGAGACCAAACAAGGCCTAGCTAGAGGAACATATCCCATGTACAGGCAGCAGCTTTTGGGATAGCCCCCCACTCCAATTGTTCAGGACCCACATGAAGAACAAGCTTCACATCTGCTACATATGTCCCGGGAGGCCTAGGTCCAGCCCATGTGTGTGTTTTGGTTGGTGGTTCAGACTCAGGGGTGCAGGTTAGTTGATTCTGTTTGTCTTCCTGTGGAGTTTCTATCTACGTTGGGACCTGCAATCCTTCCTGCTGTTCTTCCATAAGAGTCCCCAAGTTCCATCCACTGTTTGACTGTGGGTATCTGTATCTGTCTGAGTCAGCTGCTGGGTGGAGCCTCTCAGAAGACAGCCATGATTAACTCCTGTCTGCAAGCATAACGGAGTACCATTAATAGTGTCAGAGATTGGCGCTTACCCATGGGATGGGTCTCAAGTTGGGCTGGTTATTGGTTGACCATTCCCTCAGTCTTTCTGCTCTATCCTCTGTCCCTGCATTTCTTGTAGACAGAATAAATTTTGAGTTTAAAGTTTTCTGGGTGGGTTGGTGTCCCTGTGATTCCACTGGGGTTCCTATAGGAGGTGGCCTCTTCAAGTTCCATATCCCCAGTGCTGTGAGTCACTGCTAAAGTCACTCCCTCCCATTGATTCTTGGGCAGCCCCCCTTGGGCTGCTTTTCGCTTTTTAATGCTTTGCTCTTTGCACTTACCATATCTTAGCCAATGTTTATGTGTCTGTGCGATATACATTATGACTCTACTTAATCTTTGCTAACTGTGGCATGGTACTTGAAAGACACCTAGAAAGAAAGGATAGAGTTAGAACCGGAAAGGTGATCTGAGACCCGCCATAGCAAACTGGGTCAAGTTAGAGAACACGCCCACACAGAAGGTATTCCTCACTTCGTGCATACGAGGTACATATCACAGCAATGACATATGCGCATGTTTGGAAGAGCAAGGAGGCATGGATCACATGTAAAAGACCAAGGTACAGGAGGAACGAAGTGGGACTCCAGTGGCAAGGATGTAGTTAGTGTAGGAACAACTCAGAGGCTTGACCCCATGGTCCTTAAAAAAGGAGCCACCAGGCTGGCCCCAAGCAGGGCTGAGGTGAGGCTTTTCCTTCTGTAGCTCGTGTTGGCATGCCTGCCTTCATTTTATTCTTCTCCATCATTCCCATGCACTTCCTAGATAAGCATTGCTTTAAGTGTTCTAGATAGCCAGGACTATAAATGACATCCTGAAAGGGAAAGAGAAATACCAAAAATAGCCATTACACAATAACCCAGCTTGCTCTCTCTCTTGTGGTGATGAACACCATGACCAAAAGTACCTTGGGAGGAAAAGGTTTATTTGGCTGGTAGGTTGCAGCCCATGAGCAAGGGAAGCCAGGGAAGCCAGGGAAGCCAGGGTAAGAACTCAAGACAGGAACTGAACCAAAGCCCATGGAGGGACACTGCTTGCTAGCTTATTCCTCATGACTTGCTCAGGTACTTTTCTTATATAGCTGAGTCCCACATATTTAGGAATGACACCCATCCACAATGGACTGGGCCCTCCTATAGCAATTACCAATGAGGAAAATGCCCCCCCCCCCCAGACATTGCCATGAGCTAATCTGATGGAGGTGATTCTTCAGCCAATAGTCCCTCTTCCCAGTTGTGTCTAGGTTCATGTCATGTGGATAAATCCAACCAGCACACATGCTATTCACATACTATTAAGACGGTGGTGTTTTATTTTTAGATTTCTAAGGTGAAAACTCAAATCAAGGTACACCTCCAAGGTACTTTCACTACCTATTTTTCCAAGAAATAAAAGAGAGGAGACTTCAGGAACACACAATTTCATTGAAAGCAGGGACTGCCCTGGTTTATCCTTCCCAGTGCCCAGCAAATTAGCTAACACGTAGTAAATACCAGATAAATGCCGGAGCAGTAAGTCACCACATAATTTTAAGTTAAGGGCTTCCCTTTAAAAGAAATAAATAAAGTGCATCAGTTTTCAATTTGAGCTAATTCGTCATATCTAAAGCCTCCTTATGAATTCAAGTAGGCGGCAGACACTGTGGCTCAGTGGATTTGCACTCATTTGCCTGCAATCCTGACTGCCTGTCTTCCAAACAATGTCTGGGGAAGCTTTTTCTCCCTGGGAGCCAAATGGTGAATGTTCAAATCTGCCTGTCTGGGGTCAGACCTCCTGGGATGAACTCATTTGTTTCTCAGCAGGAGATGAAGCATCTCTTTGCACAGCACCTTCTGATCTGTCATAAAAAACCCGCTGGCTCAGAGTTCAGGCGGATCCAGAGGACTGCTAGAGTGGCTGTAGGTAAATTATTATCTGTATTCCCCATCGCAGAGAGGAAGAAAAACAGCCAGTCTGCCTTCAGACTGTCCTGATAGACAGCAAGAAGGCTCAGGGTGATCCCTCTGTGAGCACAAAGAGCAATTAACCAGTAATGAACCTAGGAGCATGCCGTCTCAGGAATGAAGTTAGGAATGTGTGACTTGTCAAGTGTTCTGGGATTGTCCTCCAGCACAGTGGGACCTTAGACATGGAAGTCAGCTTCTCAGAGCCATAGTCTAGCTGCCTATACATATAATGAGATTGTTACCTTGGGCAGAACATTGGTATGGTGGTGCGTGGTACATGCAAAGTACGTGTAAAGCCCAGTGTGTGGTACATGCAGAAAGGTGTCAGAGAATGAGTGGAAAGCATTCCAGTCCAATAGCTTTCTGGTATGCACAATAAACATTTTTATAAAAAGTGTATCACTCTCCATCTTTAACAGTTTTCATGAGGCTGTAAGTTGTAGCTTAATCATCTTTCATGTAAGTGGCACATATTACTATACACAGTGTCCAACTTTTCTACCACCACTAATGTTAAAGAGGAAACGATGGGTCTCATGCTACATTGTTAAAAGAATTATATTCTGAAGTTCTAAAAAAATCACATGTAAAACATCTTCCTTCTTCAGTTGGCATAGCCTGTGATCTCAGCACTCAGGAGGCAGAGCAGGAAGACAAGTTTGAGGCCCACTTGAGCTACATAGGAAGATGCTAGTTCTGAAAAAAAGGGAAAGTTTCTCCTGGTGATTCTAATAAAGAAGACATTTTTCTCCCAGGACATAGGCTGTCCAAAAGCATCCCAGTATAAAGTATATAAAGTTGATGACAAACCCTATTAAGTAATAAACAAACCCTTTCCATAATTTGGGTGATTTTTATTGTGTTTCATACATTCCTCAGACTGGCTTTCCCATTGTGTCTTGGGTGTTGGTGACATTAACCTTCTTGAAAAAAAAAACCAAAAACAAAAACAAAATAAAACACCTCCAGGCCAGTGTTTAACAAACAGTTGAAGACACATACACAACAAATGTCTCACTCTTTAGACCTGAATGGAAACCTGGTAGGTTTACCTGTCTCCAATTATTCTCCTATTTTTGGAGTGCCACCACAAGACAATGAAAGAGGTATCTTAGGCAGAAAGACTTGTTGAACTTTTTAAATTTAAAGATAAGAATTTCAGGCTGTAGAAACGTTTCGGTGGCTAGTACACTTTGAATCTCCAGTGTCCACCCAAAAGCCATCATGATGATGCATGTCTTTAACCCTAGAGGAGAAGAAACATAAATTTGAGGAGTTTTCTGGCTAGCTAGCCTAGCTGAAAGGGCAAAACCCAGATTCAGTGAGAGACCTTGCTTTAACCAATAAGATGGAAAGAAATAGAGTCATCTAAACATTGACTCCTAGCTCTCTTTATCTCTCTCTCTCTCTCTCTCTCTCTCTCTCTCTCTCTCTCTCTCTCACACACACACACACACACACACACACACACACAAGCATGTGTGCATATGTCACACACACAAATAATTTCATGTCACTGATAAGTAGCATTAAAAGGCATATAAAGTTGATGACAAACCCTATTAAGTAATAAACAGACCCTTTCCATAATTTGGACGATTTTTATCCTGTTTCATTGACCAACTCTCTTAGGGATCCTGATTATGCTTTAACTGAGCACAGTTCTTGTCATCAGAGTTAGGAATTTGAATGTGCTGGTTTCATGGAAATATGCTTTTCCCCCAGCCCCACCCAGTGCCCAGGAATGATCCCACAAACTTCTCCGAAGCCCCTTATATTCTGACTCATCCACAGCGTCCTTTCTACGTTTCCTGTAAAGCCTTCTATCTTAAAATACTTTATTTAAAATATGTTAAAACTGGAAGCATTTGCGCTGTGAGGCGAGAACTGGAGGAATATAATACTGTGACCTACTTTTACTTCCCAAGTTCTAATTAGAGTCTTCCAAAATTACTGAAAACATCGTGGGAAGACTAGGTTTATGTTACATTAAGAAAGGTAATTGTGCGATTGCTTGAGTCCTTCTGGCATGACAGCACTATGGAACTCTAGAAATACCTCCAGTGATTTGGCATCTGTTTGCTGTTGTTTTTTTTATACTTATTCAGTAGCTTTGTTTTTAATTTTTAGGATTCGTTTTTATTGTTTTTAATTCTATATATAAGTCTGTGTGTGCACATGAGCCTGTGGAGGCCAGAGGTGTCAGATCCCCCTGAAACTAGAGTTACAGTTCATGTTCCAATTCTACTTGATTTGGCTGCTGGGACTCAAACCCATATCTTCTGAAAGAGCAGCATATGTTCTTAGCTGCTGAGCTGTCTCTCCAGACCGTTGTTTAGTAGCTTTGAACTAAGTATATGCATGATTAGAAAAACCTTGAAGACTTGTCTCATGGCAATAGCTCAAAACTGCACCTCAGTTTCACCTGTCAAATCTAGGGCAGGTTGCTAAGAGACTGTTATTTCTTAAGTCACATGTACCTTCCATCCATGCCCATCATGCTTGGGTCTGTGCACATCCTTAGCCTTACATGTGTCTAGCATCTCTTGTATATGAAGAACTGTGGAATCTCCCGGAAGGAATACATATCTCAGATACATTCCTACTCTAGTGCCCACCCCTTCCTTTCTCTCTATTGCCTGGCTTTCTCTTGGGATTGATGGAGAGGTAGTCACTGTTCGTCAATTCAGTTAACAGGAATGATATTAAAAGAAACAAATTCTCTCTGCTCATAGTTAAAGGCTCCCAGATTCCTCTGGGTGTGGTTTTTCTAGATGATCTCTGCTGTTACAGGTATGGCAGAACTTGTACATGCAAGATGGCACAGCTTCTCCTCTTGTCTTGGTAGAACAGAAAGCAAAGAATGGGACTAGAAACTAAGCCATGCTTTTCTCTTCAAAGACCTTCCCCTAGTGGCATTCATATACCAGCCAGTTATTGTGTTTCAGAAGTACTACAACCTGCCAAAGAATGACATTCTCCTGGGGATCAAGTATTCCAAGCATGAGCCCATGAGAAATATTTCACGTTTCACAGCCATGTCGCTGTGGGTATCCTGGGACATTTGTCATGCCTCCAGGATTCCATGCATTACTCTTCTCAGAAAAAAGGATCCGTAGCTTATAGTTATTACATCTATTTTGTACCAGGTGCTAGACTGAGGACTGAACAAGGAAATCCAGTTTTTACCTGGGAATGATAGCAGGCATATTTTCTTAGGCCTCTCTTGCAGCTGATGAATCTAGAAAGGGACTCTAGGCCAATCACAGACAGGCAGGTGATCTGGGGGGCTTAGTTGTTTGACTTCAGAACATAATGTATGGTTTTTGGTTTTTGTTATTTTTGTCCTTACCTTCACCTGCCACATTTGTGAAATAGAAGTCATGAAAATATCTAAGTCTTAGATATGCTATTATAAGGATTTAACAAAACAGTGCCCCTTAAATACTGACTACGGTGGCTAGCGTGTAGCAAGTGCTGATGGCCATGCTATGGAAGCACAGGTAGTTGTACACTGCCTCCACCACTCCAATCCATGAGATTATACGGTTGTTCTTGGGTGCCTTGGATAGGGATTGTGATCTGCAAAGGTTAACCATGGGTCACAAAAGTTCCACAAGGGGGTTTAGACCTTTTTTAAAAAAAAAAAAACTAAAAATGGGGTTTGTATGAAATTCCTAGTAAGCACGTTGCTGGTTTACAATTGGGAATGGAGGGAAGTAGTGAACTCTTAGGCATTAAGCCTAGTTCATGCTACTTAAACATTCTTACTTGAAAATTACTCAACATAAAGTATCTTCTCTAGATAGGCAACTTTCACAGCAAATGATAATTGAGTTTGAATGTTTGATTCTTAGCTGGCTAGAGGCTTCAGTCAGATTCAAAGAGGAAGGGCATCTACTCCCATGTCCCCTTAATCTCCCCTTGGTTTTGCATCCCTGGGTAAGGACTCTAGAAATGCTAGGATGGCATTCTCCACTCTTACCATTGCTTCTAGCTTTGTTATTCTTAGGAGAGGAGAGCTCTTCATTGCTGGCTTCCATGAAAGACAACTTTACACAGCCACCTTGCTCTGAAATTGCTTTAATTCTGAAATTAAATTCTCTATTTAATTGAAGAAAATGGCCCCAAATCAACCATTACTCTAATTATAGATTCTGATATTTCTTCTCTGATATATTTTATGGAAAATTAATTGTTGGCTACATTGGAGATTAAGTTAACAAGCATTGAAAAAAAAATTCCAACACCATAGTAAAAGAAAACCCTTCATGGAATGGCTAATTTTTTTTTTTTTTACCTACATTTGACCTTCTAACACTGTGTAAATTCCTACTATAACATATAGGACATTGAGGATATAAATGCTAAAGTTGACATCTGCACCCTTTGGAGCTTGACTTACATGTTTTATGCAGACAAACCCCACTGTTTTGGGAAGCAGCCATGGGTAAATGGCTTCTGAAAGAAAATCCAGAATAAGCAAGTCACCGAACTTGACACAAAAGAGAAAGGAAAAAAAGAAAATTTGAGCTACTTCAGGTTTTGTTTTGATGTGTCCCCTGAGTCTAATACAATAGATTTTGTATTGCTTTGAAAACTAGTTCAGACAGGTTTGAAACCACATTGAGTTTTCTTACACTGCAGTGTCAGGGCTTCTATTCTGATTTTTCTTATACTGTTAGCAAAGTTCTTTTAAAAGTGAGGTCTCTAAGTCCTAACATAGTTAAAGGTGTTACTGTTCTCAATCTGAGGCCAAGATATTCTCCTGTGGTGGGGAGGTTGTTCAGATCCTGTAAGGCACACTGCTTAAACCCCAGGAAGAAATGTAAGCATTACTAAAAAGTAAAAAATGATGCTTGAATAACCATGCCCCTAAATTGAGACCATATCTGCCGGCAGCCAGAGTACGTGGCTGAAAAAGTCCCATCAAACAGGTGCATTGTTTGGTCTCGTGGAATTAAAATATGTCCCCTTTTGTAACACAGCACAGCAAGACCAACTGGTGCACAGAACCAACCCTGAGTGAAATTGTTCACAGATTCATGGTATCTCCATTTCAAGAAATTCCCCTGCCCTCAAATTCTGAATATTCTTTACCTCATTCCGCCTAAACATCTGCACTCCTTGCTGAGACCTAGAATTACAGATAAGTGCTTTCTAACCAGGCTGCTCCCTTGCACAGCTCCCCACAAACTGTTGACATTTCTGAGGGCTCACTCCTGGCCTTTTGCCTTCTCTTCCATCTTCCCGGCTCATAACTGCAGCAGGTCAGAACAACATTACATACAACAGTCCTAAGAAAACTGACTGAGGTACCAGGTATATCTGGAGGCATCACTCCCTGCTCCTGTAGGTAGGGAGGGGTTATTGGTTCACTTGTGTCCGGTCACATGCTGGAGATCACAGTATTTCTGTGATCTACACTCAGGGATGTGATCAGCATCCTGATTTTTCTACTTCCCACTACTCCAAAACAGAGTGTGCTTTTTTTCTGAATTGGGATCTATCTTTGAATAACTGTAACTTCTCTAGTGACAGACTGACTTCAGTCACAGGATTCTATGTCCTGAGAGTCATCACCACATCTTCCCATCTTGTTTCATTTATTCTTTAAGTCACACCCCCCCCAGGCAGCTAAAAGAAAATGCCGTTCTGGAAAATTCATGGAATTCAGTTTTGCCCCTACGAGAACCATGCATAGAAGTCACTGAATACACAGAGAGAATAACAGAAACAGTGTGCATTTAGCATCTGCCCTAAGAAAGACCTGCAGATAATGACTCTTCCATATTCCTCTTTTCATTAATTGAAATTATTAAGCAAATGGATCCAGCATTCATTTTCTCTAGAGTCTGGGAAACAGTTTCTCCTACCCTCTGTAGAAATTACCTTCTCCAGACCATTGATTTGGTAATTTGCTTATTGTCTTATTTTCCCAAGACCAGCGGTATATCCTGAGCCACCTCGTCCTGGCTGAACTGAAGGCAATAGGGGAGACTGGATGGCTGCCGAGCCAGTCCCCTCAAGAATCTCCCTTTCCCTGTCTGGATCACAGCACCCCTGGAGAAAGTTATACCAACCTCAAAATAAGTGTTTAGGAGGCTCTCAGTGGTGGTTTCAAATAATTACCTCGAAGGCTTTGGTAAAAGCCTTTATCCACACAACTATTTAAATTATATAATTACGCCCCCCCCCCTTCCTTCCTTTCCCTGGATTGATCTTTCTTCACTGCATACCCCAATCCCAACACCAGAACACAGGCTGGCTACCCGTTTCCACACTCCTCTCCCTTCCTCTGTTCTCCTACCCCCAGTGAGACTAGATGCTCATAAGAATTATTTTCCTTATGGAACCCATCATGTGCTGAATCTCTAACTTCCGCTGAGGAGCCAAGAGCAATTTGTGCGGCACTCCAGCTTCCTTCTCTTACCTGCTTCCATTTTGTGACCCTTGACCTTTCTCAGATGGCATGAACCCTTCTGGGAGATGGGACTGTTTTCTCAACACACTGTTTTACATCTACCCTCATTCAGAAAACCCAGACTTGTATATCAGCAAAGCATGGAATATTTTTTGTCGCCCCCCCATCCCATCCCATTATCTTTAGCAATATGTATTGATGAATGCATTCGTTTGGCTGCCTTCCACAAAGCTACTCTGGAGGACCTCACTGACCATATGTTTTTATGACTTCACCTTCTGTCTACCCTTACCCATTTTGGAAAAATTACTTTTATTGGTTTGGTTCTATATACATATGTTTTGAAATATTCCCTATCGTAATTTAGGATAGGAATTTAGACACCAAAGGTTTTCTATCAAAAACTATGTCAAGAGCGCTAGCTCTCCTTACTAAGATGCATACTAAATGGAGCCGTTGTACATAATGTAGTTTCTCTCTACTATCTCGGGTGTATATCCTTTTACTATTGCCTGCAGTAGCTGGAAGAGCATTGATATCTGTATTGCGTAGGCGTATGGAATGTCCAGTGTTCCGCTGAATCAGTAACATATTGTAGAAAAATAAGTAATACCCAGTGGTTTTATCCAGTTGTTATTACAGGAGTCGTAACTCACACTTTAAAAGTGCTAACTTTGTCCATACTTGATATAGCCAGAATATGTTATTAAAAATGTTCCTGGAATGTTCTGTTAATTGCAATTTTAGGGTGTGAAAATTTGGAGACCATAAAAGTAGAGAAGGAATGAAACATTTGGCCATAAAACTCATGTCTTAAATGATGATGAGGTAGGACCACAAGCCACCAAAACAGCTAATAAAGTGTGTTTGATATCAAGTTTCATATATACATATGTATGTATGTATATGTATATATACATATATGTATGTATATATGAAATCTTTTTTAATAGTGTCCTTAAATTATGGTAAATTAAAATAAAACAAAGTAAAGTAAGCTCCGCTGTCCAGCTGAAATTTATCTCCATGTTTAAATACTATTCAGTGCCTAATGGTGCTATAGCTGAAGATATGCTAGATAAAACAAGTGTGACATTTATCATAAACAACACACATATTAATGCAGTCACTCATATAAGAGCATGCAAATAGTGACAGAGAAACTCCATTTTACTTTGAAATCTTGGAAATGAGCTGTATCAGATTGTTCTGCCTCCGGCAGAAATTGCTAAGGAAAAACAGACATTAATTATATAAATATTTCTCCTCCCACCATGCACCAGGAACTATGTGCCATTCGAGAAGAGGAGATGTTCTCCTTGCTAGAGCTGGAGGGAAGTCAGGTTTCCAGATAATGTTTATGTAGTAGAAGACGTGCTGAGGGAGTCGAGTTTTAGCCGCCACAGGTAGATGGGAACAGTGTCATCAGGAGACTTCTTCATAAGAAAACTTAAAGTGATCCCAGTACGGCGCCTCCTGGGTTTTCTAAGGCTGTGCGGGGCTCAACAGTTTGCAGGTGCTGCCTTATGACGTCAGGTACCTCTGTTGAACCTGACGTCAGAGGAGGGTCGAGAACTCAGCTGTCAGCTTTATGCTGAGCACCAGGCAGGATGATTTGTCCATAAGTAAAGAAGTCAGCACGTGCATCATTATAATCACAGAGCAGTGGTTCTCACCCTTCCTAACACCCGCGACCCTTTAATACACCTCCTCATATCGGTGGCCCCCACAACCATGAAATTTTTTCATTGCTACTTCAAAACTGTAATTTTGTCACTGCTATGAATCATAATGTAAATATCTGTATATAGATAATATAGATATCCGATATCTGATATTGGACCTCGTAAAAGGGACCAACACCCACAGGTTGAGAACCCCTGCTCTGTAGGGTTAGAACTAACCCAATCTCTGCATAAGAAAAACTCTTGACTCAGTGGGATCCAGTAAAACCTGCTGGGGCAAAGAAAAGTGTCCATCTGTGGCAGAGCCCAGCTCCAGCTCAAGGCTTTCTAGTGCCAACTCATGGCCAGATAGTCAAAGAAAGGTGAATCAAGCAAGCAAGAGGTGGATGGGCACACATCTCTACCATGGGCAGGGAATTTCTAGCTTATGTGGCTGCCTCATCTCATCCAGAAGGGGTTCGAATTCAGGCGTGGCTGTAGACCACTGTAGTCCCGGCATTAGAGAAGCTAGGGCAGGAGTTTCATCACTTTGAGATCAACTCGGACTACATACTGAGTTCCAGACCAGCAAGAATCTCAATATCTGAATCTTTCCCCTTTCCCCCTACTCCCTACCCTTCACACACACACACACACACACACACACACACACACACACACACACACACGTAGCTACTTTTACCTACCAACTTTCTCTTCCCTTACTTTACCCTAATCCCTTTCAACCCACCCCTTCCTCAACACTAGAAAGAAGGTTAGAGGAGAAAGAGGGGGTAGATTCTTTAGACTACTTCCTGATGATTAGGGACATCGAGTGCCTAGGAGCAAGTCCAATCTTTGTCATCAGGATACTTCCAACCAGCAATCCAGCAAACCAGCAAAGTCAGCAGCAGGGACCAGCAGCAGCAGCAGGGACCACCAGTAGCTGCCACCACAGGCCCCCTCCCCTTCTTCCTCCCACTCTCCTTTCCATCTTTCCCTCTCTCCTTCTCCTTCTCTCTCTCGGGGCCCTCCATTTATACCCTCACAAGAGTCCCCAGAATTCCAAACATAAACTATCTGCAGCTGGCAAAGATCACGTCCCTCCTAGAGCCAGAGACAAATCATATCGGCTGTGAGCAATCTGAGGCAGCCCCATATCCCACACCTGGGATTAAAACAGAAACATAATTACATAATATAACTGGGCTTTTAAGGAAACCAAAATTCTCACTACACACACACATACACACACATTTTAGAGCTCCTAGGGTATTGAGTTAGTAGTTAAAGCTATTTGGTTATTTCTCCTTTTTAGTTTTTTTTTTGTTTTTTTTTTGTTTTTTTTTTTTTTGCTATGAAATTTCTCAACATAAAATATCTGCTTTTCACTTTTCACAGAAGATAACGGGTTTGACAGCCTTACCTTGACCTCTGTATCTGATCTGAGATTAAGGGAACCCTTGAATTTCTGAACCATGGGTTGTGTTTCGCTTCCAGAGTATGGCATCATCACTCAGCTTAACACTATCAATACCCTGGAGTGCCATGTGGGCCCCAAAGGGGACCTCCTATTTCTCATGTCTCCCTTTGACATGGCTATGTGTGTGTGCCCTGGGCGGGTGACCACTTTCTCTGTGTGATGAGTAATCTGTGCTCATCGTGGACATGCTCTGAAAAGCTGTCTTCTAGCAGCCCAGCCTCCAGCCAGTCATCACATCTGGGTGAACTTCATCTTTATTCAGCCGGTTGTGAGCTTTTGCTCTTTCCAAAGACAGAAACCCTGAACATGAAACCCTGTGTTGCTCATACTGGGGTAGGCTGTCCTGTCTTCCTAATCTGAAGTCCACTCTCACCAAAATGAAAACTGCCATCTTCCCACTGATCACAACCAGGCCCTTAATTCATAAGAGAAAAAAGAACAAATCCAAAAACAACAAAACTGCCTTAGTGCACTCTGGCTGCCACAAGAATAATACCACAGATGGGGTGGCTTCAGCAACAAAGATCCATTTCTCTGCGTTCTGGAGACAAAAAGTCTACCAGCAAGCTGCCAGCATCTAGAGATCCCTGGGGCCTGTTTCCCGGTTCACAGTGTCCTTTTGCTGTATCCTCATGTGGCAGGAGGGAAGAGGGCTCCCAGATCCTCCGTTATAAAGCAAGTCATGCAGAAATCCTACACGGAAGGTCTTGATTCTGTATCCTAGTAACCCCCGAAGACCCTGCCTCCCAGGACACCATCACATAAATAGCATTTCAATGCAGGAATTTGGGAGAAGCACAAACATATATCCCAGACTAAAAATGCCTCATCAAATATTACCTAAGCATCAGTGTTATTCAGATTTTTTATATATTATTAGTTTTTCCTTTCTAAGGGATAAAATTTATAATATAGTTTTATCATCTCATTTTCTCACGAGTGGGTTCCCAAGAATAAGTGTAAAGCTGGGTACATGTGTGTTGGCCCAAACACCAGCATATGATTTGGATACATAAAGGGTTTATTTGCTTTTAACTTTGAGAGAGACTAGACTCACTGATGATGCCCTCTGGAGGATAGTGCATGATCATGCTATTTAGGGTCACAACAAGTAAGAAACCACAGTTTCCAGGATGAGATGCACAGCTGGTAGCCTCAGGCGTTGTATGCCGGCTTCCACTCATCCCTGTTTCCCGATATTCTTTCCCGTTACTTTAGGGATATCTCCACAGTCTCAGGAAGGGTGTTCCTTGGATTTGTTCCTAAGTAAAACTCTCCCTTCTGTAAAATGAGAGGTTTCTGGGAAGGCACAGAAAGGCCAGAAGCTGAACAGGGTCATTGTTATTCAGCTGCCTTCTGGGGCACTTCATTTGGGGGCCATCACAGACCCACTTCTTAGGTGGCCTGACATGTTCTCTGCACATCTGGTCCCAGGATTCTTTAGCCACTTCCAAGCAGTTCCGCCAAAACAAAAATGACAACTTGTATACTGCGAAGATACTTACCATACAAATCACAGCTTCCGATTGATATCCCTCCAAAATTGTGTCAGATTTCATTGTCTGGGGCACCTTCTGTGATTTTTATCAAGGTTTTTCTATCTACAGGTCCTGTTTAAGTATGAAAAAACATTTCTATAAAACTGCCAGTCTCTGGGTTCCTATAAAATTTGCTGTTGTATTGTTTACCCTCTCAGAGTGTGTTCTGTGAACATGAAGGCCTCTGATCCCATTGCTGTTGGGAAGAATTGAACATAATTGCCTCCTTCCTCTGTCATGCCTTCCTCCCCCTTTCCCTCCCTTTTCTCATGCCCAGGTTTATTATAAACCAAATAAATACCATTTCCTTCTCTTTGGCCTACAGCTGAATAGCTTGCCTTGATCACTAGGTAGTTAGCCTGGGTGTTCATCTTACTGGGTGTTCACTCAGCAGTCGCTGTTACCCGATGCAAAAGATGTTGTATTGTAATTACTATTTGTGCTCTATTCCTTTCTAATAAGGGAAACACATAAACACTTTCCTCATTCGAATTAAACATATTCCAGGTTCTAGGAAAGTTTACAGCCAGCAGAAAACCATCCACAGGGGTCATATGAGCAGAGTTCTGGTGTCACTAACAATCATCACTGTGGCCTCATCATCAGAGACTTCAGTCATAAGTGGAAGCCTGAGATATAAACTAAGTCATGCCATAGCATGCTATGTGACATAAGCAGACAAAGTTGGCAGGGGATCTAAAAATGAAAGAACCTTTGTTGCCTGGAGGACTCAGGGAAAGGGGGGTCATGAGAATGCTTTTCAGTTTATTTATTCGTTGTTTCTAGAATTAGAAAACTTTGACTTTGTACATAGGCTTAAATAGCTGGGGTGGGGGTAGAAGGGCAAGAATGAGACTCGCGGATGTTCATGAGGCAGGTTATTGGCAGGAGGAGAGAAAAAAAGGCATAAGTGTCCTCTCAGGAAAGGAGATAGGCATTCCTGTGTCTCTGGCTGTGCTGGTTTGCCATCTATTGCTGTGATAAAAACACCGACCAAAACCAGCTTGGAGCAGAAAGTGTTTATTACATCTAACAGGTTAGAGTCCTTCATCAGGGGAAATCAGGGCAGCAGCTGGGACAGCAGCCTGGAAACAGGAAGTGACGTAGAAACCACAACTGCTTACTGGCTGTTCTCTTGCCTTGCTTGGACCCAGGACCATTCAGGAATGGCTCAAAGGTCATCCTGAAGGAGGCCTTAATTGAGGGAATTCCCATCTCCTCAGATGACTCAAGTTTGTGTCCAGTTGACAGAAGCTAAGTAGCACTGAGAAATGGTGTTTGCTATAGCAAGGCTGTGACGTTGCAAAGAGGAGAAAACAGGGTAGGAGGTCAGGGAGGATTTCTGTAAGCACCATTTGTGAACACTTTCCTTGAGTACATGGGTGTGATAGACACTGGGGTCCAGGGAGTGGGGACTTGAGTAGAGAAAAGAATCACCATAAGAAATGTCACCACCCTTGTCAATCTCACTGTCCCCTCATCGGCTGGCAATCAAAACTATGACCGTTCCTCTGTCCTCCAGTCTGTCTGTTCTCACAAACTGCCTTAACTCCAGAACATCTCTGATGCCCCCTTTAAATCTCTCCTACAAATGACTACAGGCAGATTACAGCATGGCCTTTCATTGTTGCCCTGTACAGCCTTTGATTTTTTTTTTTCCTAATTTATCTGCTCCTTTATATATTCTCACTTTCACAAGTTTAAATGTTTAAACATTTCCCCTTCCAGTAGCCAAAAAGAACACAGAATGGCAGCTAACACAGTCATAAATTTATCCATAGCCACGAGAGATAATCTTCAGTGCAATATAGTCATAGAGTATGGCTCCCAGGCTTGGGAAATATGCAGTGACGTTTCATAAATAAGAGAATTTTAAAACACTCCCGGCAGTAAATAAGGATAAAATACAACCTGTACCCAGCAGCACACGGCCAGCAACAGAGCCCTTTATCCCAGAACACTGAACTAAAATAACAGCAGGAGTTAGCAAGTCTGCGTTAGTGTCGCATCGCACCGGGTGGGCTGCTGAGAATTCACTGTGGGGAGGTTTTCACCCTCTTACATCTCCTGACACCTCTTGATTTGCTGAAGATCTTTGATAGTCACCAAGGAAACACAGGGGTACTGATGCCGCAAATAAGAGGGTTTTCAGCCAATTTGAAGGTGTCAGAGAGGACCTTAGAAAAGGAAAGTAGGGTGCAGAGGGCTGTTCTCACAGCCTGGGAGCATGGGCATTCCACAGTGCTGGGTATGAGTTCTTGATTTACAGCTGATGCCCAAAGAAATCTGAAGCCTTCTGTGGGTCCTTGATAGCTTTTGTTTCAGGTCTTCAGATCAGGTGACACTTAAGCAATGACTTACAGAAATATAAATAAATACACACACATATACATATGTACATATACATGTATACACACACAAATACATGTATACACACATATACATGATATATATACACATACAGTGGTTCTTTATCTTCATTTGAAATTCTATTAAAGAGAATAAGGATTTTCTCTGTCTGTCTCCATCCGTGTGTGTGTGTGTGTGTGTGTGTGTGTGTGTGTGTGTGTGTGTGTAAAATAATAAAGGGAAATGGAATGCTATCAGATTTATCAGTCCTGTCATGCAGTAAGGCGTGTTTCTGAGTGTGTCATATAGTCGGCTTTGTACATGTTGTGGTCCGAGGTTCTGCCCTGGACACTCTCCGGATGGAGCTGAAGGCTTTGTTGGCATAGGCTTAGTTGCACTGGGCAGCTGGGGAGCTTGGTAGGTCAGTTTGCTTTGCAGGGAAGACACTCTAGGGAGAGAGACGTGCTAGAGTCAAGCCTTGAGGACAGTTCCCCAGGCTCCGGCTATGGGAAGGCTCGATGCCATTGTAAGGGTGTTAGACGTTAGCGGGTTGATATCTGGAAGCCTTGGAAGATGGTAGGGCAAGAACAGGCATGATTTGTGTTTCAACTCGGTTTTATAAGGACATGAAGTGAAAGGCAGTGAAGGCTCCTGGGAAACAACGGAAAAAATGATGTGACCTCATACTTGTTCCATGTGGTGCTCACCGCATGATAGATACTCCTGGCTTTTGTTTGCTGGGAGGAGGTTGGTTGTTTTTGTTGTTTTCTGGTTTTTGTTGTTGTTGTTGTTGTTGTTGTTGTTGTTGTTTCTCTTGTACCAAAGGCTTTGATTCTGCTTAAGAATGAACTATTGGCTGAAGGAAAGGCTCTTTGTATTGAATCCATCACAATTACCAAATTCCATGTCTCCATCCCACTAAAATTCAGCATCAGAGAACCATGAAAGCCAATTCATGAAGTTACAGATTACAAACCCTGCATTTCCTCCTCTGGGTCCCTGGGAATTTAATCTCAATAGCATGGAGTACTCTCAAAAGAACAGTCGTAAATTATTTAAATTATATTCTCCAACTTTTACCCTTGGTTTAGGGCAAACCAATTTTGATTAGTTCATAAATTACAGCAGTGTTCTTTTTCGGAAGAAGAGAATGTACTGACGACACTTTTGCAGTATTGTGACCGTGGGGTTAGAGTAATGAACAGCAGAGTCAAGGAGGATTAAGTGGCCGGTGGTCTGCTTCCTGCCCTGTTGCAGACAGCTATATAAACATCCACAGAATTTAACTGATAGCCTTTTTAGTCCCCATCTCCAGGGGCTGTTGTGAGAACTGAATGAACAAGGTTTGTGAGAGCAATTTGAAAGATACAAAGCACTAAAAGTAACTAATTTTCATTACTGAACATCCTGAAGGCACCGTAGTAGGACAAACGAAAGGTTGATGGCCTTTGGTTGGTATTCCAGGGGACGAGGGAAACTCTCAGCCGCCACTGCACCACCCTCGGAGATGCTCTTCGGAAGGAAAATGACTTTGCCCTCATAATTGATGGGAAGACCCTTAAATACGCCTTAACCTTCGGAGTCCGGCAGTATTTCCTGGATTTAGCTCTGTCCTGCAAAGCTGTCATTTGCTGCAGGTAAGTTCTCCCCAACATTGTCAGGTTTCAACAGAAGTGAATTTATCTTAATATTATTTCCTAGTTACTTTTATTTTAACTATGTATATGTGTGAGGTTGAGTATGTGCACATGTGTGCAGGTACCCAAGGAGTCCATAGATGCTGGATTCCCCTGAAGCTGGAATTTCAGGCAGCTGGGTACTGGGAACAGAGAGCTTGCGTCTCCAGAGGATAGAGCAATGCCTCTTGACTGATGGAACTCTCTCTCCAGCCTTTTCTTAAATCCTTAATTTTTAAGCTTTCCACACAGCTTTAAAAAAAAAAAAAAAAGTAAATTACGAATGTTGGGTCATTTCATTCATTCATTCATTCAAGTCCCAGAGTTCACAAGCTGAGATAGATTTGTTGGCAGAGTTTTGAAAGTGAGTTCCAACTATCATTATTGAATACTGTTCATAATTTGAAAGCGCCCAGCTCTTGCTGCTTACCTGTATTTAAAGTCAGTCCATGGCACATGTCAATAATCCCAGCTACTTCAGAGGCTAATGCCAAAAGATACCAAGCTTAGGGTCTGCTTGGGCAATTTAGGGAGACTCTAGACCAAAAAAATAAATAAATACACTTTCAAAAGGGCTACAAATGTAGTGAATCCCGTCCTCATTGCACTCTCTTCCCCTCCTCGGGAGACAAACACGCGTGCATGATTTCTTGATGATTTCTCAGTTCATGCTCCTTCCGTTCTCCTCAACATCCTTCTATTTGTTCTGTTTTTGAAAAAGCTCCATTTCCTAATAAAAGAAAGTTATTCCCTTTAAACCATTTTTGTTTGTCTCAGCTTATCCACTTAAAATCTATTTCCTGGATCTCAATTGAAATTTGCTTCCTGGAGTGTGTTTAAACAACACACCCTGTGAGGATCACGTATATGCATCATTGTCACCTACAAGTTTTTACTGTTCTCAGAGAATTAAGACTTTACCTTTTATCTTCATGTATCTCATTATATATATATAATTATAGAATCTAGTCTTCTCTGAGGTCTCTGTTAATAATATGACCGAAGATTTTGAGCAGTCGGTTATGCAGATGCTTAGTGTTCATGACTATCATGTTCCTTTTTTATCACAATGATGGAAATTATTTTCTACTCTTGGATTTGCTTTGGCATCCTCCTGCTTTTTACAGTCTGGGGCTACAGTAACGTTTCTTGGTTTCTTGCTAATGTCTTGACCGGGGCTTACTAACGCGCAGCCGTCACGCTCTTCCATCAGGGTAATTTTGTGCTACATTTAGCCATCTCGTCTCTTTTACTAATGGGTTCATAGGGATCAGCAGGAGATTGCTCAAAAGCCCATGAGTGTTATGGCTGTTGGCTCCTACTCAGAAACAGACTGCAGACCAAAAAAAACAGTGACGTTTAGATAAAGTAGCCGGTTGGCTCTAATTAGCATCTGTGTTGTGCCTACTGTGTGCTGGGCATAGGTATTGCACTTACCAAGACAAGCATGACTCGCCACCTGCTCTCCTTGCTGTCTCAGTCTGCTCTACTCTAAAGCAGAATCACAGTTGCCTTGAAAGATGGAGGGAGGCCGGTTTTCCTGATGCAGCCATTGCAACAGAGCTTAACACAGTGCCTCCCTCACTTCTTCCTAAAGCTCAACCACAGGATTAAGCACTAGCAGAGGAACAGTAGAAAGCAGAGTCAAGGCAGAAGATGTATGTTCAGTGCTTGGGAAGTTCTTTCTGGAGATCCTTGTCCTGGAGGATTACAAGTCACACGGACCTCAGAGCTCTTCCAGGCTAGGGACCCGGGGAGGGGTTCGCCCTGTCGTGAACACAGAGCTCAGTGCTAACACTGAACTTATAAAGCTGTGTATGGCTACTTCCTCCCTCCTGGGCTGCCTCAGCTGTATGGATGTTTGAGGACCTTGGAGGTCCCTGGCCAGATAGTTCTACTCAGGGTTTTTTGTTGTTGTTTTAATAAAATGTCTTCCTTGAGCTCTTTTTAATTCTAATTACCTTCATACTCTTTTCCCTAAAGGAAAGCTTCTGGCCTGTCTTTGAGGCGGCCCTAAACCCATAATTACGTCAGTGCCACAGCTGGATTAATGTTGTGCACCTTCTTGGCCTAGTGCCTCTTCGAATTTGAGTCACTGGCACAGATCACGTTTTTCTCGTTCCTGTACTGAGCTCTGAATGTCATGATGGTATCGCTATCCCACACTGGGGATGGAGAATGAGCATGTGGATGGTCCTTGGAGGATGGACCAGGGGGATTCCTCATTTCTCACACGATAATGATCTCAGGAAGCTCTCTATTTTATCCCATTAGAAGAGTGATGCTCAGATAAATATTGATTATTATTTCAAAATACTGGGCAGCACCGTTTCCCAAGTTCCCTCACGATCATGCTAAGTCTTTGAGGTTTTCCCTCAGATTGAGACACCTTTCCAATCCACTGTATGTCAGTCCGCACCCATGAAGAGAACTCAGTATCAGACTCTCCACTACAGCCCACGGAAGCAGCAGGTGATGGAATCGATAGTGAGTCTCATCTGCTTCACCCTCAGGATTCCATCAGCTCTCTTCCCGACACTGGCACCCAGGGCCAAAAGAGGTTTCAGTGTTTGCCTAATTGCCATGGTTACAAAGATGCACTTTTGCTCCCCAGAGCCTCTTGCTGAATTGAAAGAAGCCGCTGTTCTCTGTCAGTAGTCATTACATCTCCCACTCAGCACTGTCTTCTGAGGGGACCATTCAGAGACAGAACTAATCCCCTCCAACCTAAAATTATTCAGGGCATTTGAGTCCTGGTTTTGGTTTACAAAGTATAGGCTACATGTTATATGTCAAGAAGTTTTACATATACGTATACATATATATATATATATATATATATATATATATATATATATATATGGATCGAAAGTCAAAACAATAGAACATACTCCTGTTTCTTATCAGCCTACCAAGCCTGTGTTCACAGAAGCTGTGCAGCTTTCCTGTTTACTGTTTGACACTTTATCTCCGTCTCTCAGGTCACCTGATAAGCAGCAGCATGCAGCCGTGTCTAAGAGTATCTTGCGTTTGACATATCAACATAAACATCTCTTCTGTTACTTACCCACTTACATTCACTCGCCCAAGCCCACTGCTTCTTACTTGGGATGGCCACAGATGTATTGGTTATTTGTTGTTGGCTTAATTGGCTGGTCTAGGAGACAGGGTTTCATGTATTCCAGGCTAGCTGGGAAGTCACTGTGTACCCAAGGCTAGCCTTGAATTTCTAGTCCTCTTTCCTCCTCCTCCTCCCAAGTACTAGAGTTAGAGATATGTTCCTGCACACCCTCTTGAATGCTTTTAAAGAACAAGAGAAAGTTCTGATTTGCCTCCCCCAGAGGAAACACACATGCTCAGGGCACACGTGGGGTTGCACTTTTGCTCCCTGGAGCCATTGTCAGGGTTTTCACAGATGACCTGCAGCTCCCAAAGGAAAACAAGCTTTGCTCTTAGACTTATGGAGATTTGTGCAGCTAAAATCAAGAGCTCTCCTGAGGTCTTAGATCAATAATTTCTGATCAATAATTCCGTTGCCGATGCTTTTTGCGCTAGGTCTTCCTGTTTGTATATTAGCATAATGCTGCTTTGACTGGGGGTTCAGGAAATTTCTGTTCTAACTGCCTCTCTGGCACCTTAAACACTGAATTGAACTGTTCTCCCTACAAAATGGTGAGACCAGAAGGTAGCAGTATAGACTCCTCTAGAGTGTCGATGCCTCTAAGCAGGTGGGAGACAGCTACTGAGGTATGAAAGGGAAGGGAGCACCTCCTAGGGTGCTCATCCCAGCCTGGGAGCACCTGCTCAGATCCGCCTGTCACCCTTGCAGGATTTTGTATGAACTCTGCTTCTGTTGGCTGCTCTGAGCTAAGCATCACCTCTCTGCTGCTTAGATCCTGGTCTGGGGATGGACATGCAGCTTTTCTTCCTCTGACCCATCCCTCCAGAAGAGCAGGAAGGCCACAGTGAAGTCTCCCTGTGTTAAATAGTGTATGGTTTCTGAAGTCCTCGTCAGTTCATATAACCCAGCTTTGCAAAGAATCTTACGTTTGGGTTTTTTTTTTTTTTTAATTTTTTTTCCTGTAGTTGTCAGTTTAGTTTAAACATATTTTGAAACTTACGTTCTGTGACAGTTGGTTGAAAATTGGCTTAGAGCCTCCAGCTTTTAGACTGTCTAGTAATCACCATCCTGCTACATAATTTATGTACTCATGTCTCCTGAAAAGCAGAGGTTAAACTGAAGCAAGCATTTTTCTTCAGTTGCAACATCTTAATCAAAGCTTTAACCCCCTTTTAGGCCATTTTCTCCGTAGTAGATTTCTTAAAAAGAAAGAAAAAAACTTGATTTCAGTGAGTGTTGTCACTTAGAGTGACGTTCCCACGCAAAACCTTTCGCCTTACTCTGCTTGATGGTGTCTTCCAAGAAGAGGCGTAAAGGGACACTGTATATTTTCTGTTGCAGCGTGAGTGTGTTAAGGAAAAGGAGGTCAGGGCAGACCTACTTCCTGAGTCTTTGGGGGATTGTCTTTAGCTCAAGGACTCCTCGGAATAAACGTTCTACTTAAGAAATAGCGACAAGGCCCAAGCGAAGCCAGTAAATACTCAACAGACATTCCTTCAAAGAAAAAGAAGTCATGCACACCACTGGGCGCCAAACAGATGTTTGGCTTCAGAAGACTCACAAACTGTTAATGAATGTCGACCCTATATTTACTTCCAAGAAAATCTGAATAAATATTGGAAATGTGCAGAGACTGTTTCTTTCATAGATGCCTGAGTAAAGGACAGGCCGAGTCCTTTTTTATAGCTTTATAAAAAATAAATAAAATAGCTATATATTTTATAGCTCTATAAAATGCCCACGGTTTGCTTTAACATAATCCTCAGCTCAGGCCTTGCTCCTCTCATTTTCTATCCCACTTCTACTAAGAGATGTTGAAAGAATCCTGTTTCTCATTGTATGGGGTAGGCTCTTCTGATGAGCTGCAGCAGAAAAGTGACATGCCTAAGAGCAGAGAAGACACCTAAGAGCTACCGAGTGCGACTTGCTGCAACTCAATGTGGTCCAGTTTCAGGTATGACTCTAGAAAATCCACCTGAGCACCAGAGACGCACATTACGCACTACAGTCATGCTTTTTATGCTAGGTGGTATCGAAAGCCTATGTGAGCGCTCATCACATTCTTACAAAATATACATGTCTCACTCTGCCATGGCCAGTTCCCAAGGAGCCCTTCCTGCTGCCTTCAGATACTGAGAGCTGCTACCTTGATTTCCATCACCGTCTTCTTAAATTATGTCTTCTCTTCCTCAATTTACCCTTTCCGTTTTATATTTTTCTGACTTGCAGTGCAGGTATCTATCTCAGACAAGTCTATTCAGATTCTTAAGAGGGCTTTGCTTTTCATCAATTTTAAATGCTGAACTCCGCAGCTTTCCAGAAACCCACTGTAGCCGTCAGCCGAATAGCGATCGCCTACTAGACTACCTATAGTTTTCTCAGTTCTGAGTCACTAAGGATATGATATATGCACTGTAGGACGTGTCTATGATCTCTCAACCGACGAGCCTCAGTGTGGAAAAACAGAGAGGCAGAGTTCAGTGTGAACCCGTGATGGATTTTGGTGATTGCCTTTGTTTTAACAAACGGGTTACTTAAAGAAAGTTAAAGGAAGGCTGAATTCTGAGCTCAGTGCTGAGCTCCAAGTGTGAAAAATAGATCAAAAAAAGTAACCAAGACTTTCTGGCAGCTACAAGGTGTGGAGCAGAGAGGGGGGGCGGGGGGGGAAAGGCATCTCACAGGAAAGATGGTTTTGAAAAACAGATGTATTAAAAGGGTTTAGGGCAGTAAGGAAGGGTATAAGACAATGTGTAGATTGAGGAACAAGAAAAGAGTTGGTACCAGCTCTGATATTCTGCAAGAGGAAGGATGTGTTTTAGGGAGTAATCAAGGGAAGACTTTCTGTGTACTTGAGACTGAACAAGGGAGTCATACATGCAAGACAAACACTCTACCACTGAGCTGCAATGCTGACCGTTCTATGCTAAACTTTTCTTGCTCTAAACATTATAATAAAACTTCCTACTAGGAGCAGTTTTCTTTTGTACGATGTGTTTGCCAGTTTGCAGTTTGCTATGTCACTGTGTTACTGTGTGCACACCTCAGCACTCAGATACCCACTGCCAACATGAACAGTCCCCGTTGAAAATACCATCTGACCCACTTAAATGAAAGGCACGGTGGTTTATCTGTGTGAATGTGTACACTCTGCAAGAGCAAGTGTGGATCTAAAGCATGCCTCAGAAAGGAAGTCTTTCTTGAAGTTACTTTTCCATTTTTTTCTTTTCCCCCTGAGAAGACCTATCTGTGTGTTAGTTCTTTAGCCTTGGCCCCTACATTGTAAAGTCTCTTTGGTGCCTTTGACTGCACAGAATATAGCAGATGTTGGTTTTGGAGGCTAGGAAGGTCCTCACTCATCGGTCATTTGAATAGCACAGTTTTCTTACCCAGAGGTGGTTGAATGTTTCATTATGCTCCATATGGTAAATATCCTCAGGATTTTCTACATAAGCGGCTGTTTTCGTTCCAGTAATAAATCCGCCATGAGCTTCCAGCACCGCTCCAATACGCATGTAATTTTGGTATGCGGAACATACATTTTGCTACATATTAATATCTTCTCGGCTTGAAGCATTATAAATGAACCTAACAAACTTTAATTAAAAAAGAAACCAGTAAGATCAAGTTAGGTTTTTCTCTCTTTTTGCAACTTCGGTTTTTTTTTAGTCAACCAAATATGGGTCAATGGAGAGTAGACTGATGTTCACAGGAGAGACTTGAGGAAGGTAGTCAGAAAGGAACGTGCAGCACATTCTGGCTGACTTCTGAAGAGCATCTCAGGGATGAACCTCAAGCTTAATAAGTAACGAAGCTTGATTACTGCATATATAAAACACTTCATGGTAATTAATAGAGTTGCCCTATTTAGCCTTAAACCATCTTGATACAGCCTAGAATCACCTAAGAAGGGGAGTTTCAATGGAAGGATTGCCCAGATCCGGCTGTCCTCTGAGCATTGTCTGAGGGGAATTTCCGTAATTATTCAGATACAGAAGAGCCCAGCCCACTGTGGGTGTTACCATTCCCAGGCAGGCATCGTGGATGTATAAGAAAGCTAAGTTTGAATGGTAAATGAGTCAGACAGCAACTCAGCAAGCAGCACCCTTCATGGGTTCTGCGTCAGGCTCTAACTTGAGTTGCTGCCCTTTATTTCTTTATTTCAGTGACAGGAGCAGAAATAAAACATTTCCTCCCCTGTGTTGCTCTTGGTCAGGGTGTTTTAGCATAGCAACAGAACCGAAACTGCAGCAAGAATATCCTTCCCTGTTCCTCTTGTTTTCTATCTTTTATGGGCGGCCAAAAGGAATACAGTAATTCATCATACTAAATTGTGCTTTAGGATGATAGCCCCTGCCCCCCAAATCCCACCTACGCATTTTAAAATATACCAGTAAAATAATATTCTTGCCTTTAACATTATAAGTCTTTTGGCTATCTATGAAAAGTCTCGCATAATTATTTATGCCTATGTAGATACATGGACATATCATCATTACCCATGGTGTATTCAGAGAGACAATTGTTTTCATTCAATGAGTGCAAAACAAAGCCTGAAAAAGATAGACCACCTGAGGCTGGAAAGGTAGCTCAGCGGTTAAATGCACTGGATGCTCTTGCGGAGAACCTAAGTTTGATTCCCAGCACCCACGTGGTAGCTCCCAACAGTCTGTAGCACCAAATCCAGAGGATCTGATACACTGTTCTAACCCTTGCTGGCACCAGATAACACATGCAGGCATAGCAATCAAACACATAAAAACAAACTTAAAAAAAAAAATAGACCACCTATATGTTTCTTAGCTTGAATGACAAAGCATTCCAGTGTTCTCTGATCTACTGTTCACGGGGCACTGCAAGTTACTACGTAACAAATGGGAACAATAATGAGTAACATGTGGTGAAACTGCAGCCAGGAGCTATCTGAGAAGCACAGGCACTCAGCTCACTCCTAGGTTACATCACAAGGGACCACCCTCTTGTTTGTGGTGCACAGGAAGAAAAGCAGACCTCCATAGCACATGCTACATTTGTAATCTTTTTTCAATAGAGTGTCTCGCTGCTTCCAGAAATGAAAAGAGCAACCATGGAAGACAGTAGCAAAACATTTCAGTCTTGTTGAAACCCCACAAGTGGGATAAACTATACACAGATATGAACATCTATACATATCTAGGATGAAGAAAATAGTGCTGTTATAATGCTTCCAGATTATCACTGCTGATCACTGTTGATACTTAGAAAGCTGAAGACTTATAACCTCCCAGCCATAGATATGTAGTTTGTGAAGCACTAGGGAGAATTAACTAGCTTCATAGTGTGGTTGGTCTGGCCCAGTGATTCCAGTCTGCGGGTCACCACCCCTGTCGCGCCCCCCCTCGACCAGCAAGGAAAGACGCGAGCAACTAGATCCTTCTCAACACCTTTATTGAAGCGCTTCATTCATCATTTACCCAGGGACCTTGAACACCCGGAGCGAGCTGCTTATATGCTCAGCCCTGGTTGGGGGGGGGGGGGATGCACATGGAGGTGCGCGATTGGTCAGAATTGCAGTTTTTCATTAGCATATCCCACTCGGGAGGGGTTGGTGCCAAACTGAGTTGGCCCAAGGGTGATCACATGTACAGTGCATTTGTTTACCAGTAGATCATACCGGAAGCCAGCGCCATCTTGACCAGCCGAGTCGGGGCGGCGGCCTACACACCCCTTTGGGGGTCAACCAACCCTTTTACAGGGTTGCACATTATAATTCATAATAGTAGCAAAATAACAGTTATGAAGTAGCAATAAAAATATGTTTTATGGATGGGGGTCACCACAACATAAGCAAACTGTATTAAAGGATCGCAGCATTAGGAAGGTTGAGAACCACTGTTCTAGGCTATTATAGATATTGTACAACTCCAAAAACATGTGAAGAAGTCAAGAAAGCAAACTCTGATTGAAGAGCTGGAAACTTGTCAGGAGAAAACCCATGCTCTGGCAAATTTGGGTGTAGAAAGAAATTCACCTTGTGTTCTTTCCGTCATCCGAAATAAATTCTTCTGTACTTGTCAAGGTGGCCGTCTTCCATCATTTGGAATTACTAAGTACAGACAAGACTATCCAGAGGCCATACATCCTACCCATCAGTCTTAGCTTCTTTTCCTGATGCTTTGGCAAAATATTCTAACAGAAACAACTTACGGGAGAAAGGGTTTTCTTCATTCACAGTTTCAGGTTGCCATGCATCCTGTCAAGGAACTCACACCAGCAGAAGCCTTGGAGTCACATTGCATTCGTTTTGATATACACCCCCCGTTCCCCAACCCCATGTAGCAAGAAACAACTTTTTAAGTAGACTTGAAAACAGCACCCATTTGATAGTCCCCCTCCAACATGCATGGGTTCAGCATGATTCAGAACTTGGGGATCTAAAGTTGAAACATGTGCTGATAGATACGAGCTGCTTTGGAGATTAGCCTCAAGTTTAAACCTATTTCATTCATATGTCATAAAATTATCTTACGTTTCAAGTGTAAGGTTTTCCATCAACCTGACACACATAAGCCAAAATAATTTGTCATGTGAGACCAGGTGTCGAATTTTCAACATCATATCGGCACTCAGAAAGCTGCAGATTGGGGGCTTATGGATTTGGGGTTTGAGGCAGAAGAATATTCAAAGGCTTGGTGAGTAAAGCATTTGCTATGTATGCATGAGATTCGAGTTCAAATTCCCAGCACCCACATAAAGCTGGGAGCAGTAGTGTGTGTACTCTTAACACTCTTGAAGTGAAATGGAAGGCAGAGGCAGGGAAATCCTGGGGGTGTAATGTGACTCGGAGTAGCTCCTTCCCCCTCAGTTAAGCCTCTCTGTAAACACCCTCAAGGGCACTCCCAGAGGTGTGCTTCCTAGGCAATTGTAAAGTCCATCATGTTGACCATGAAGATTACCCATCATGCAGTATTAAAACTTACAGTGTAAGGCAGAGAGAGCAGCCGCTGGTGATAATCACTGTGAAGACGTGGGTACGGGTTGGTGGCCTTCTTTTCTGGAGCTCCCTTAAGTCACTAATTGAAGCTCACTATGTGGATGCCATTCATAAAAAGACGCTCCACAAGGCCCTAGCTCCACAGCGTGATTTAATAAAGTGTGCAGCCCGGGAGCCGTTAAAGATACCTTGATAAATGTTTTCAAATGCTTCCCTTCATTCATGCCTGTTCCCATTTGCGTTCTATGGCATTTCTGGTTGAGCACTCTTTTCTGACATTCACTAAATGTCAACCATAGTCCGTGTTTAAAACCTTGGCCTAGGGCCAGTGGGCTGACCAATTTATATTAGCCTGTTAAGAGAAATTAAATAAAACGCGAACGTGGAATGAAAATTGCTTTGAAGAGAAATGGCGGCAGACGGTGAAATGAACCATTAGTTGCCTGATACTCATTCTCTTGTGGAGGTCAGCACTGTGTCATTTTGTACTGTACCATTGCCAAATGCCAGAAGGAAGTCCAAAGAAAATTAAGAATAATTTTTTGATATGGCAGCTGCTTACCAGTTTCTCTTCTGGCTCGGCCGCTAAGAACACAGAGGAGCACTCCGTCCGTGTCTCGGGTCCAGGGAGCTTCAGCTCCCTAGCTAACTCCCTGCCTCCTAGAGGCACATGCTGGTATAGAATGCCCATGGTTGGGAACTTTTTCCTATCACCATAATCAAGTGTATATGTGAAGACATATCAGTTCCTTAAACGGCCTTTATTTTTTAAAAAAAGAATAGCAAATACTCCATGAGATATTTCAGCAAGTATTTATTCCACAGCTGTAATATGCTGACCTTAAGAAAGAATTCATCTCTGACGGAGGCACACTGCACACGCTGTAATCTTACGTTGAGAAAAATCGAAGTCAGGGGATCTGGAGTACTATGCCAGAGCCTGGCTACATAGCTAATTCAAGGCCAGCATGGCTAACACTGCCTCAAAGGTCTCAAAAAGATGATGCTGTGGTAATGATAATGACAGCGATGATGGTGACACTGACAACCACGGTGATACAGCTCTGACACATTTCTGTGCACTAGCATTTTATACACTCGGTTGCTTCTTATGATCTGTGTTTATGTCAGGACTTTGCTATGTAGCCCATGCTGGCCTAGAACTTATGACCCTGCTTCCTGTATCAGCCACTAAGTACTAGGATTACTAGTTTGCACCACCACACCCAGCTCTAATGACTGTCTTAATATACTACGTCTGGACTGATTCACTGTTTAGTCTTCCTGTCTATTTCCAGCGCAGTATGAACAATAGATTAAGTTAATTGTGTCGCTGAGGCACCTCTGTCGGAGACCATTTCTGTCATTTGCCTGGCATTTAGTTCTCAAATGACTTTTTAAGATGCATGAAAAATGCTTCAAGTTTAATACCAAATGTGATGTTAGTGCAAACGCTGATGCCTTCTGTTCCTGGTCCACGGTTGCAGCAAAAGCTGTCTGATTTCTGCATGCATGTTAGTCTTCAAGCCTCTGGAAGAAAGCAAAGCATGTGGACTATGCTCTAGCTTTAGGTATTTACTTTTTTATTTGTTGAGATTCACAATGGTGTCTGAGAACGGGTTGGAAGTCTACCCAATTCCCCACTATTAATTTCACTGGCTTTAAGATATTTTAATCATATAGGATATTACATATATGACCAGCTCTCAGAAGCTCAAAACATTTTCTTTTCAAGACATTGAATAAAACCTAGTTAGTATTTGGACTTTTTTCTGGTCTTTGTTTGTTTGTATATATAGGAAAGTGTGTGCATGTGAGAGGCAGGTACCCACAGGGGCCAGAAGAGGGTGTGGGGTCTCCTGGAGCTGGAATTGTAGACAGTTGTAAGCCACCTGATATAGGTGCTGAGAACGGAACCCTGGTCTGCAAGGACAATACAGCTTTTAACCACTGACCATTGCACTTATGACCATTGCATAAGCTTCTTATGCCTTCTCTTTGCAATGAATTTCTGATGTCACTTACTGGTACTTAAACATGTCTCTTGGTTGTCACCTACATATTTGCTTCTAGGACATATATTATCTTCTTGTTTTGAATTTCCCTTAAAGTGACAGACAGGTTGGCAGACAACCATTTATCCAGTTGTTTTGCTTCATTTATTGATCAAAAAGTGATAGCCTTTCAATTTCCTTTTCCAGGAAGCAGGAGTAGTTGTTCATTTTTGTTTGGTTGGGTTTTTGTTTTTTTTAAGGGTTTCTCCTCTTCAGAAGTCTGAGGTTGTTGAGATGGTTAAGAAACAAGTCAAAGTCATCACGCTTGCCATCGGAGATGGAGCAAATGATGTCAGCATGATACAGACGGCCCACGTGGGTGTTGGGATAAGTGGCAATGAAGGCTTGCAGGCAGCCAACTCTTCAGATTACTCCATCGCTCAGGTAAAGCCCCCTGCACTGATACAGAGCCCCACCCCTTTGCGGCAGCCAGAGTGAGGGGGAAAATACTCATGTCTTCCCATTCCTCTTCTAGTTCAAATATTTGAAGAATCTGTTGATGGTTCACGGTGCCTGGAATTACAATAGAGTCTCCAAGTGTATCCTGTACTGCTTCTACAAGAACATCGTGCTGTACATCATCGAGGTAGCAGCGTGGTGAACTTAGTCCCACCCCTGACAGTCATAATTCCAACTGGTCTCTTTATGGGATCATTCTCGTTGTTTCTATGAAAGTTTTAGGATTTATTTTATTTTATTTTTATATGACTGGATGTTTTGCCTGTGTGTACGTCTGTCTGTGCACCGTGTGCTTGCAGGGCCCACAGAGGCCAAGGTGCATCTCCTAGAACAGGAGTTCCAGATGGTTCTTAGTCATCATGTGGGTACAGGGAATGAAGCCCTGAGGGATTATCTCCTCTTATGCTGTATGGAAGCATTCACCTGTCAATAAAAAGCTTGTGGCCAGTGAGGCTGAGGTGGGTTTAGAAGGTGAAAGAGAGAAAAAGAGAAAGAGGGGAGGGATTATGGGATAGAGTCAAGTACAGGAAAGATTCACGGGGAACTCTGAGGAAGAGGGTCAGTCAGTCGCATGACTCTGAGGACAGCTAGCAAGTCATGTGTCACTCAGTAGAATAGATTAAAGGGTAATTGAGTTATGAGCTACTTGGGGAACAGACCCAGGATTATGGCCTAAGCATTTATTCATATAAAATTTAGCCTCAGAGTTGATATTTCAGGGAACTTGTGCATGGATAGAAAGCCCACAAGCTACAAAACCCAGATCCTCTAGAAGAACAGTTGATGTTCTCCGCTGCTGAACCATTTCTTCTTTTTTTATAATTTCTAAATGTGTCAGAGAAGATGTCAACCATGAGAACAATCGATGTTTACACACTAGCTAAAAATGTTAGGTCACTTGGGTAGAAAGTTGAAGAGGAATTGCTAATCAGTTGTGTTTTCAGTTTTAAACAATGATAAAGCTTGAACAAGTACAGAATTTCTTCCACCCACTGTTAAGGGGTAGCACACACATGAAAAACTGTATTAAAAAATAATAATCTTGTGATGAAAAATATAAAAAAAAAAATCAGAGAAAAGTAAGGGGTGCCAGAAGCAAAGTAAGGGGTGCCAGAAGCAAAGTGGGGGATAATGGTTGGTTCTAGGTCAGGGGAGACACAGGAGTGTAGTCAGGAGGCACTGTAGCTTTAGCTGCCCGGCACTCTTTTGGATTTTTTTTTTTTTTAAGATTTATTTATTTTATAAATGTGAGTACATTGTTGCTGTCTTCAGACACACCAGAAGAGGGCATCGGATCCCATTACAGATAGTTGTGAACCACCATGTGGTTGGTAGGAATTGAACTCGGGACTTCTGGAAGAGAAGTCAGTGCTTTTAATTGCTGAGCCATCTCTCCAGCCCTGTCAGATGCTCTTTTGATGTCTGGGTTTGGCGGGTTTTGCTGCCAGCCTCCTCCCATTTCATTTCCTAGTGGCATTAATAGCTCTTGGACCTACATTCATTGGTCCAATGGTATTGCTTGCTGTGATTTCTGCGCACCCGGGAAACCTGGGCGTTCTTTCTAGTTTGTATCTCCAGAACCCATTGCCGCTAGAAAGCTTGTTCACTTCTCTGGCAGAAAGTACCATATTTCTCACAGACAACCCACTGGGCATTTTGAGATTCTGAGACCTAAGACCTAGTATAGATCTTCTATATGAGGCACAGCCACCCCTTGCTATATATCTCCTATGGTGTTTGGATTTGACAAACAATAAGATTTTGGATAAGGAATTTCTCTAAAATATTCTATTCCTTGTTCTTTCCACATATCAAAAATTACACCACCTTACAAAGGAAGCCTTGGGAATCTTACTTGGTAAAGGAGTAGACTTGTAAGCACAAGGACCTGAGTTTGAATCCCAGAGCCCAAGTAAAAAAGCAGGCATGGTGGTGTGTGTTTTAATCTCTGCACTCAAGAGGCAGATGTCAGATGCTATCCAGCCTGCCCAGCCTGCTCAGAGAGCTCCAGGACAGTGTTTCCAATAAACAGTGGATAGCTCCTGAGAAAAGACACCTCAGGTTGACCTCTGGCCTCCATACACCTGCACACATATAAGCACACATGTGTACCCCGAGAATAAAAGCTTGCCCTGTAGATATTTGGCCATCAGATAACCAGCCTCAGCCCAGCAACTACAAAGCAATTCAAGCACAGTCTGTAACCCCAGGGAGCTGGCCAGAAGGATACAATGAAATTCGTGTCTGTAACTTTAAATTTCCTAGGTACTTCTTTAGCAAAATGCCACAGCGAAAACCCAGATTGATTTCAGTATCATATTTTAATTCAACATATTAAAAATATTACCATAGTCTTCTACATTCTTTCCTCCATGCCCAGTGTTTGGAATCTGGTATTTTGCCTTCAACACATCTCAATTTTGAACCAAGACATAATCAAGTTCTCTAATGCACTGTGGCCTGCAGAACAGAGCTAGCAGCATGGTGTTGGTGGATAAGCGAACAAGGAAGGGGTATCCACTTGTTTGTTTTTTATTTATTAACAGTAGTTATCTGGTGGGTATGTAAGTAGACATGAGGAAGGATCAGAGGACAACTTGCAGGAGTCTAGTTTCTCCAGGTCTATCCTGGGTTGCAGAGATGGAACTCGAGTCTTCAGGCTTGGCAGCAAGCACCTTTACCTTCTGATCTTGCACATCTTGCACAGCTCCAGGGACTTGGACGTGACTGGAGGTGACAAGGTAATGAAGAAAAGACAAACACGTAGAAAGCTGGGGCTGAGTCGTCAGGGCTGTCGGCTGGAGAAACCATAGCACCCAGAAGCTCAGTGTGCTTTTTATACAGAGCTGAGCATAGTGGCAGGGTGATTGCATCATCTCAAAAGGGAGGCAAAGGTATTCCATAGAGATAAACAGTGAGACAGGGTTTATGGTATACAGCTGGATAAAGGGGCAGGTTTAGCTACTCTCTGTAGGGCAGTCTCTATTGGGGAACAATATTCAGGCTGTGAATATCTGGGGGGAGAAAGCTATGGTAGACATTTGTAGCCTACATTGTCAACACTCCCACACTTGGTGCCCTGAGCGAGGCTTTGCCTTGTTCCTCTGAGCCTCACCCCAGGGGGAAGGCTTTGCCATTTTCTCCGTGACTCCCAGGCTACAGAGTGGTGATGTGACCACGCCCATACCACCAGCAGCACATAGCCGCGCAGTACTGTGCACGCTCAGGGCTTCCTCTGCTCCCTATATGTTCTTATATTATTTAATGCCTGGCTCGTCCCTGGGTCCTCAGAAACTGTATCGTAATAATGAGCCTCTAGGTATTATGAGTTTCACATTCAGCTCTTAAGGATGTGCATAATTTGTTAGGAGAACTGTCTTCCACTGTGTCTAGGACCTGCCCATATCCTCACAGATTCGCTAAGAGCTCCCTTACAGATGGCCATCTTTGCCACTTCCCTCTCTATTCTGAGGACGTTCCTATGCGTCAGTCAGAAGGACATGGCCTGCCCACTTCTTTATGGATCCTCATCACACTTGACTCCACAACTGCAGTTGGAAAGCGCTAGGCGTCTGGCTCAGTTGTCCCTGTCAGAATTCTAAACTCTTGAGTTAGATTAGGATTTAACACTTAAATTTGAGGTATATATGTCTTCACTAGTCACTCAGCATCTGTAGTTGGGTTACCATGCTGTTGGCGGAAGATAGCCAAATACTTGGAAACATAGCTTCATGGGTAACTGATAGATTTGGTCTGGAAAACCTGAGTTTTAAGACATAATTTCAAAGTAGTTGTAAGTTTTGTTTTTTAATCTTTGAAGTCCGGCTTTTGATACACACCTGTAATTCTAGTACTTGCCGACTAAGGCATGAGGATTGTCTGGGTACTTAATGAAACTATCTGAAAAAACAGACAACAATAACAAAAACACAAGTATCTGTTTCCTATATAAATATATGGTTCTTCCCTGTAGGAATTATTTTTATTGCCATCCCCTCTCTATTTCTAACTTTCCTAATATAATTCTCACTTAAATTATTGAGAATTACTTTGTTTACATAGATTTTTAAAAAGACTTTTAAACATAGATGCATATGAAGTATAATCTTAATGAAATAAATTTATATTTTAAGTATAGACTAGTTGACAATTATTTTAAGTCTCGATTGACAACAACAGTAAACAGAAAACTTATGCACTAATGAAGAAAATAAAAACATTTTACTTCGGTGAAAATGAAGTCTAAACATTCTGTTTCTAACCCAGAACTATGTGATTTGTAGTTAACACACTAAATTTGACTTGGCTTTGAATTTAAAGCCTCTTCATGAGCTATTTAACACAAATCACTTTCTTAATGGGTTAAAAAGGGAAGTGAGAGAGAAACTTTACTGGAAACCTCATATTTATTTTTCTGTTAGCACTTTTTGGAAATGTATTTTGAATATAATTCAACTGTCTTGGAAATGGATTGAACTTTTAAATCAATTCCCCCCATCCCAACTTCAGCCAGCTAAAACAAGTTCTGCAGATGTTAATGGTTCATGTCAATACTGAGAATGAATAGGCAGAAAGCACACCATTGACTGTCTCCAGCGAGGACAACTGCCAATCTCGAATCTCTCCTTTCTGGGTTTTTTTTTTTTTTTTTTTTTTTTTTTTTTTTTTTTTTTTTTTGCTGATCAGGCGTGGGAGCAGGGAATGCATTGACTCTTTGCAAGCTGCTGCTTAATATGCAGAAGTGCTCCATCAGGAAAATGTCTGTGGGGCTTTAACTGAACCGCCTATGCAGGGGAATGGGGGGCGGGGCCTGGAAAAGAATTCATAAAGAGCAGTCTTAAACCCAAAGGGTGCAATAGATTGTCAGGGAAAAATGCTTTTCTGTCATAGTATTGCGGAGGGTGTCGCTCACTAGCCCCTTCACTGCTGTGAATTACAACCACACACATACACACACACACACACACACAGAGAGAGAGAGAGAGAGAGAGAGAGAGAGAGAGAGAGAGAGAGAGGTTCAGCAGGTGGCAATAGAAAAGTTGCACCGGTAGCTGCCTGCCAGTGGCTGTAGGTGTTCACTTAAATTGTTGGCTCCTTCTAAATCCTCTGATTTCCTTTCTAACAGAGAAGAGATTTTTTTTAAGATGATTGGTGCCATCTACGTTTTCTTAGACCCCAAACAATGTAGCGGTTCTCCTTTCCAGAAAGTCATTAAAGTCAATAAGGTAATACTTTCCCAGGAAGCTATGCTGGGAAGTAAAATTCCCTGGGAAGTTAAATAATCTGGGCACCGCCCCCAGAAGGCCTGGTGCTTGCTTTCTTTATCAGTGACTTTGGTGGAGTGAAGAGAGGGAATCTGTGCTTATGCTAATGCAGGTCCTGTCTTACTTAGGGATGTGTGTCTAAGATATGGCTCAAACTGCAAATCTCAGACTAACCTAAACTTAGTAGACTACTTCTGACTTTCTCTTTTTCTCAAAAAAAAAAAAAAAAAAAGTTTAGAGTGAAACTTTGAATATTGAAATATTTGCATAAAGATGTTTTGTATGGAAAGACTCTTCCTTTATCTAGGCCTTCCAGTCCATTCTCTTAAAAAAAAAAAAAAAGAAAAGAAAAAAGAAAAAAAAAAAGCAAAAAGAAGACAAATGTTTTGAAATACAAAGGACACATTTCTAAGCACATGTCACATACCTTTCATTCAGATGGTAAGGTGGTAAAAGTGTGTTAATACCCATTTTTTAAAAAGCTTTCTATTATAACACAGTCCACTTACATATTGTAAAGTATGCTTTGAACACAAACTCACTGGTTTATCGGTGAGTTAATTTGTGTTTGAAACTTTTCCATCTGTCTTCATTGACTCAAAGGAGAGTCTTAAAGTCTAATCTTATTCTTAAATTAACTAAAGAATGTCACACCGAAACAAGCTCAAGGGCCACTCACTTCTATAATTATAGACCATACACAATTTACTAAAATAAGCCTATACAGTATCGATACTGATGTATTGATGCTTTGACAAAGCATTTAGAGTTAGTTACTCCCTGTGAGCCAAATCGTGTCCGTTAGACTAATTTGTAGACATTCACTCAGTCATTCCCTTCTGCTATAAAAACGAAGCAGGCCAGTACAGAAATTGTCCTGGGGAAGCTTGCCCGGTTCATACTGATGAATGGCGAATTTGTAGCGGTTCTTGTTTCGTAATTAGGTTAAAGGAAACATGAAGTGTATCAAAGTTCTTATGTCTCTGAAGTACTCTCAGGAACCATGAATCATGAACATCTTCCCTGCTGTCTGCTGGTACTGTGTGCTGTGTTCTTCCCTCATGTCTGCTGGTACTGTGTGCTGTGTTCTTCCCTCATGTCTGCTGGTACTGTGTGCTGTGTTCTTCCCTCATGTCTGCTGGTACTGTGTGCTGTGTTCTTCCCTCATGTCTGCTGGTACCGTGTGCTGTGTATGTGTAATCTATTTGCTGGGCCAGGCATTGTATTTTTCCAAGTCTGCTTGAGTTTTAATTATATTTAGGTTGGCTTTTTAAAATGCATTCTTTTTTAAGGTATTGCCAGTAATCATTCTAATTTTGTATGTGTTTCAAATATGTTGAATAAAATTACCCCTAAATTTTGTTTTCTAAGTTAAGGTTTCTCTTTCAAAGAGAATTGCAAACATATGAAAACATTATGTTCTACTAATTAAAGATTTGATTTTTATACAAGCATTAAACATTTAGTTCAGTTCGCAAGCATCTGTAACTGTACCTCCAGGAGATCCTGCATGTCTGATCTCCTGGGGCTCCTGCACTCAAATGCACATACCCACATGTGCACACACACCTACACATAACTAGAAAATAACTCTGTAAGTTTAAAATATGCCAACATATAAATTCAAGTTTAACATTCTGATGGCAGTAATTATCAAGAGCTGTTAAAAAAAAATAAAACATATTTAATAGATTAATTCTACTTTAAGTATCTATCCTAAAAAAAAGGAAGATGTGTAAGGTTTCAGTTAGGGATCATTTCTGATAGCAAGAGCTGTTAAGCCAGCTAAATCTCCACACTGCAGAAGTTCTGAATCCATTAGCCGTTTTATAAGATGTTATGAGAACTCTATTAAGGGGGAGAAGTAGGCTGTGACATTATTTGTATAAACTACACAAGTGACGCCAAAGAAAACAATGGAAATTATTTCCTAAATTAATATGTGTAATATCTATAATTAAAAAAAAATTCTCTTTAACTGAATCCTTGATGGTCCCCTGCTGCTCTGCAGGGTTTAATATGCAGCAGCTTCTAGGTGATGTGTTGGAGTTCTAGGTCCTAATTCTGGGGTCTTCTTTCCTTCCTAGATCTGGTTTGCCTTTGTCAATGGCTTTTCTGGACAGATCCTCTTTGAAAGATGGTGTATAGGGCTTTATAATGTGGTAAGTTGTGCGCATTTGGTAATTCCTATGTTGTTTAATACTAAAAGTAAATGTAGTACCAGTGCATCTGGCTGTCTGATGTGATGAGAAATATGTCACTCTAGATGTTCACAGCGATGCCTCCCTTGACACTTGGAATATTTGAGAGATCGTGCAGAAAGGAAAACATGTTAAAGTATCCTGAGTTATACAAAACGTCACAGAATGCTCTGGATTTCAATACCAAGGTAGGAGCTTGTGTCCTCACATCTGTTCAGAGGGGTTTTCTCTGTTGCTGCAAGCTTGGAGCATCTCAGCCAAGCACTCCAGGGTACAATATGTAGCAAGTCATGGGATGCTTCCAATATGGAAGGCAAAGGAGTTTTGTTGGTTGGATCAGATTGTTTGAGAGATTTGTTGTTGTTGTTGTTGTTGTTGTTGTTGTTGTCTGTTGTTTTGTTGTCTGTTGTTTTGTTTTCTTTAGTTTTTTTTTCTTTTGAATGTTACAAAATTAAAATAAAACCACATTGCATTGGGTTCTTAGACAACAATGAGTAGACATGGCCTTGCAGGCTGCGCCACTGTCCTTTCAGACAGTGTAGAAAAAACTCACTTCTCACACAGGCTAGTCACCTGGGACTAACATGGCTGGCTGTGCTGTGGAAGGAGTATTGTCTCATTCTTTCCTAATGCTGGGGGAGAATAATGTTCTCATTAGAATCTGAGAGTGATTGAGTCAGGCATTAGCACTGTAGTCTCGAGGAAGTAACCTCTCATTTACTCAGTAACTCTGAGGCTTAAAATTAAAAACATGATGAAGTATCCAGCATGTCACCTAAAACCATCATCTGCCTGGGTTGCTGTTTTTATTTTTTGTTTGTTTTTTTGTTTGTTTGTTTTTGTTTTTTAATATAGAAAGTTAATTTCCTTTTCTTTCTTTTCTTTATTAGCATGAAAAGTCTCATTAGCATAAGAAGCAACTGGTTTCATTTTGGAGTTCTCCTGGTTTACCCTCTTTGTGGCTTTTCCTCACCTCCCTTCCTCTCATCCCCATTTGTGTCTTTCCATCCCCAGTTGTCCCCCTTGTACTTTCAGATCTCATGTGTTCCATCACCTTCCCCCTCCCTCCCCAGCCTCCTCCTAGTCTCTTCTCCTCTGTCTACACTCATTTTCACCTGAACATAAATGGATAAAAATGAGGAGCTAAGAGCCAGATACAGGAGAGAACACGTGGTATTTGTCCTTCTATGCCTGGACCCGCCTCAGTTACTATAATATTTTCCAGTTCCATCCATTTCCCTTCTAGGTTCATGGGCTTATTTTCCTTTATGGCTGAATGAAATACTGCCATATAAATGTACCACATTTTTAGTGTCCATTCGTCTGCTGGTGGACGTTTGAGCTGATTCCGTTGCTTGGCTTCATACACTGCCTAACACATCATAGGCTAGCGTCTTCTCTGTTCTGTGATATTTAGCCATTCCAGCAACAAAAGACTCCACTTCTGCATAGTTTAGCTTTCTGCAAGGATATCTTTTAGCATGTTTTTACACAAGTATTGCATAGTGATTCAGGTTTCTGTGTGGTGTAACTGAGAGCAGGGATTTAAAGTGTCAACAACCAAGGTAGATGCTATTCTGAAACTCTAATATCATGTATATGAAAATGAACAAATATGATGTCATTTTACTGAATCATCTCCACTTAATTTAGTGCATGTCTAGTAGTAAATTGGTGACAATCAGGTTATAATTGCAACTCAGCATTTTGAATTTATAGTCATTTAACATGAGAACGCTTAATACTTATTAATTCATAAAGCTCTCTAGTGCCGATTATCCTTAGTGTACCAAGAACAAAGTGAAGCAGGTATTTAGGTGCCTTTGTACCGTGCACCATAAATGATACTGTTGAGTTTATAACCAAGAAGATGTTTTCCTCCTGAGACTCAATCTCCATGAACTCACTGTACGTGGATGGCCACTGGCATGCATGCATATAACTTCATGGCTCCAGGTTAAATAACTGAAACTAGTTAATTAAAATATCAAATATCTGGAAGCTTGCTTAATTTATACTACTGGTTCTGACGTGTATTTCTAGCGTTATAGTCTTAAACTGTCTCTCTTATAGTACACAATGTCTAATATTTTAATGTTTTATTTTATATGTTGGTTATTTATTTATTTACTTATTGTGAGCAACTTGTATCAAATTCTCATCACACTGTTGCCATGGCTTTTGCTGTCTGTGGGGGACATTTTCAAATGATGAAAAGCTATAGTCAGGGCAGATACAGTGGTCTTGAGCTCTGGTTTTCCTGCAGGAGTGTTCTGGAAGCCAAGTGCAGATGGGTACATCGGCAATGACTCTTATCAGCTGAGTGGGTTTTATCACGCTCAGCTATAGGTCCTTGTCTCCCTCCCGTAGTGGGGACTCTGGTGCTCTCATGTTAGCTCCCCAGCCGCAGATGGACAGTGTCCACCTTGAATGAAAGCATACACTGATCCTCCCAGGACAACCCACAGTCAGCCTCTCATGCCCTGCACACAGGACAACATGGGCACAGTTTGGTGCACATATGACAGTGTGCAGTGTTCATGGAAGAGCAACTTTTTCCTTCTGTCTTTTATTGTTTTCTTGTCTTCAGAGCAACTCAATTGGCTTTTGCAATTCCCATATCTCTTTTAATATGTACTTAGCTTATGTATTCAGCTACCCCTCTATTTTTCTAAGGCTTAGGGATTGGGGGTTGGGGGGGGTGTGGTGGTGAAAGATTTCAGTAAAACCGTTTGATTGAATCCCATCTAAATGTTTTAAAATTCAGGAACAAATGGTTACAAAATGCATAGTTGTCTACACAGCGGTTGCCGAGGGTCCCCAGTGTGGAGCATTGTGGCCTTGAATGATGAGGCTTACATTTGTTATGGTAAAAGGGGTCGGAGGTTCTGAGGTCGTGACAGGGGTTAAAGGATTAGCATGTGACAATAAGTATCAGTCAGGGAAATGGAAAAGTAGAACTAATTTTTCTTGCACCCACCTGTGCTTTCTGTCAAATAAAAACTTGTGGTAATGACACAGTCAGGAGGAGCGACAAAGGTTAATGAGCAGCACAAGTGGAGACGTGTAAAGTATTGGAGCGTAAATTGGATCATACAATTCAGCGTGGCTGGGAGAGCTAACAAAGGAGACTGAGATCACAGTGGAAAATTTCGGGAGGCAGGCAACTTAATTTCTGTTGTTTGAACAGCTTAAAACTATTAATACACGCCAATTGTATTTAACACGAAGCTCTGTTTGCGAGAAGCCATTTTAAATGATGAGGCTACAGCTGTTCTGCGGCTGATCAAGATTCTAAACAGTTTTCTATAACTTAATCTTTCCCATTCCCGCTACGGAAAGTCCGGATGATGCCTGCTCTTCTATTTGTAATGCCCAAGACATAAAAAGTAATGGCTGTTAAGTGACTGTGGTGATTGTCTGAGACTTGGTATGGACAGATGTTAAGCAATTGTAAAAGCCTTTGATAAATTCAGACGTAGTCACAATACTTTATTTTAATGAATATATAATGTAAATGGTGGACCATGTGGGTTTTTTTTAAACAGTGTGTGCATGTGCATGTCTATTACAAGAGAGAGAAAAGCATACAAATTTGTACCATTGAGATGTTTACTGTGTAGTAGGGTAGGAAATAAGGCGGGGGAGAATTTCCCAGTCATGTCTTTTAGAGGTCTATTCTTCTAGAATTATGAAAAGAATCCCAGTGTAAGAAACTCCAGGATCTGCATTTGTTATTAGATTTTCGCACGCGCGCGCGCACACACACACACACACACACACACACACGCACACACCCTCTTTGGCAGGCAGAAGTTTAAACTTCTGATAGTGGATTTTTTTTTTTTAAGTAGAAAAAAAATTTTCAAGTGAAGCTGAAAAAACATCTTGAGAAACATAAAAATAAATAAATGACCCATGAACGTCTAAGGCAGAGAGTGCCTGTCAGTTCTATTAAGTCACAGTGGTGGCCCCCGCAGAAACACATTTTGTGCATCTAGCTCGTAGATAAAAAGAAAGGTCAGAGGTCACAGCACGAGTTTATCGCAAATGGTTCTCATGGATTCTTGTTTTCCCTCAGGTTTTCTGGGTTCATTGTTTGAATGGCCTCTTCCACTCAGTTATTCTGTTTTGGTTCCCACTGAAAGCCCTTCAGTATGGTAAGTAGAAAGGACACAAATGCTGGGAGCTGGTGTCTCGCTGTTTTAGGAAAGGAACTCGTTGTTGGTACACCTTCAAAGCTGTGGCCAAGAGTTTCCTTCTGTGGCGTTTTCCTTAATCTAAAATGTATGCATCCAAAAGTCGTGCACACGGGAGAGATATTTATTATTCCTTCAGTAGTCATGTGATTTAATCTATGCAAAGCCTTTCTAATTTATTTCTCATGCTTCCCAAACTTGCAGACTCCAGGACATTTTTCCCTTTGCAAATGTCTATGTGAAGGCAGTAAGTGCTAATGTCTTAAGTCATCTGTTTATTGTACCTCATTGAGCCTCATCAGTCATGCTAAGCATTTTCAGGTGAACTTGACCTGACATTTTTTAATGTATTTTCCCCCTTTGTCTTGGAGTGTCTTTTTCTCTACTGGTTTCAAGGGAGTGATTTTATTCCATTGGTTTCGAAAGAGAGGATCACGGTATACTTCCTATGTGCATTAAAAATGATGAAGTAGCCACACTAGAAAGGAAGGGTGTCTGTCATGCCTAGTCTGATGCTGAGTCCCCAAGCAGACGTTTTCCCTGGGGTGCTAAGGAAGGTGCTGGCCCTTTAATGCTCTGTGCTCCCAGGTTGCAAGACGGAAAAACATCAGCTCGTTCTCCACTCAAGTAGCTGCCTGTTCGTCCTAAGTACAGGCATTCCCACTATCTATGAATTCATGGTTGTTAAGCATAACATCACCACACTGCCTGTTCTTGTTCCCCTACGGGTTCTTTAGCATAGGTTTCCAGAATGACCTTGATAAAACATGAGCCAAGCCAAGTGCCTCAAAGCTTACCACATTTGCAACAAGATCGCCCACCTCCAGGCTCCTGTGTGTTCTTCCCCAGAGAAGCTTTGCACAGAGAAGCCATCTGAGATTACCCTTGACCCACTACTGCAGCACTGAGTCCCCTTGACGTCCCCACATCTGCACATGACTTGCCTAGCCTGGTTGTTTATTTCTCTCTGTGAGTCCAGTTGGTAGTGCTAGCTGGTCTCAGAACAGGGCCTCACTTCTCACAGGTACCCAGGCAACTGCAGATGGATTACTGCAGCTTACAGCAGGACCGCCTAAGTGTTACCCAGGAGGTGGTAGACTCCTGTCCTAGCCAAGATTTTAATCTTCTTTGTCAATTATTCAGGAAATTATAGCAGTAAATGCTGCTTAATTTCAAGGCTATGAGAATAGGTTTGTTTTCTTTTAAGATACAATTAAGTTATTGCAACATTTCAACATGCACAGTTCAATGGTTTTTAGTATCTTCATTCAACTATGAAAATGCCACCACCACTTAATATCAGAATGTTTTATCACCCCAGAAAGAAATCCTGTGCCCATTAGCAGTCACTCTCTGATTCTTCCTAACCTCCTTGTAACCCTTGGAAACCACTAATTTTTCTATCTCTGTGAATTCACCTATTGTGAACATGTCCTATAACTGGAATTACATACATAACCTTGGCCTTTGCACTTTGCAGAATCAGTCAGCACTCCATCACCTTTCCTGGTTAAATAATATTCCGCTGTCTGGATATCCTATACTTTATCCACTAATCAGTTGGTGGACACTATGTTGTTTCTAAATTTGGGGACAACCAGATCCCAAAGTCCAGGATATAATTCAGGATATTCTGACCTTAGACAAATTAACCAGGTACAGTTAATTTTCAAGATGTAATATTAACCTAAGAATGGAAAGCAAGATACCACCAATCCATGAAACTACTATTTCAACATTCTAAACTAGAGAAAGGAAAAATAAGCCAAAATTTAGGCTGGAAAGGTGGCTTAGCAGTTAAGAGCATGGACCACCCTTTCAGAGGTCCTGAGTTCAATTCCCAAAATCCACATGGTGGCTCATAACCATCTGTAATGAGATATGATACCGTCTTATGGGGTGTGTGAGGATAGTTACAGTGTACTCACATAAAATAAATCTTTAAATAAATAAATAAGCCAAACCAAGCAGGATACGGTACACTTTACTCATGCCAGACCTCTCGCTGTGTCTACCTGGCAAACAGTCCACATCAGCATGCTTCAGCCCAGCCATCCCCAGCAGCCGCTGCCTGTGAAAACCAAATCAGACAAGTCTAGGGGGCTCTTGGCTTTTCCCTCAAAGACCACGTTATAGGTAGCACAGACTTGGTAGCAGTTTGATGTTGAGGGCTCTGTAATTGTTTTACCTTTTTGCCACTTTTAAGTGAGTGCTAAGAGACTAAGAGACTTGCTTTGCTTTGAAAGTATGGAAGAACACAATATAAAAGTATGAAAGTACACAATATAAAACATAATAACCATTTTTAGTGGAATAATTCCAAGAGTTGCCTGGAGTTGTCTTATAAAGCATAAGAGCTTTTGGAAATCTGTGGAGTCAAAATTTGAGTATTTATATATTTTTGTAATATTATGTCAGTTTTTGTCTTTTTCAGTTATGATACATGGTCAGTGGGGGATAAGATACATAGTGCTTTGATAAAAGCGATGTACTGGTCTTTGCATCCTCCACCGCTTATATCCAGACTCACTTACAGTTACCCTTGAAGAAACTGTAGGCCAGCCTCTGATAATCTCTTGAACACTGGTATATCCGGGAAATGTAGGCAAGCTGCACAGGGCATAATAGCTTGCTGTGGGAAAGGTTGTTCCCTCCATGAGTAGAGCCATTGGTTTCCACAGGATCACAGTTTTGCATGGTACCATGTGACCAGTGGATTTTAATGTAAAAACACCAAAAAAAGATGGCTCAGAGGTTAAGAGCACTGGCTGCTCCTCCAGAGGTCCCAGGTTCAATTCCCAGCACCTACATGGCAGCCCATAACTGTCTGTAACTCCAGGATCCAACACCCTCACACAGACATACATACAGGCAAAATGTCAATGCACATAAAATAAAAATACATTATTTTTAAAAGCACCTCTATCTCTGGAATAAAAACAATATGTGGTGAGTTTTGATGTAGTATAAAAGAATTATTGGAAAAGATTACCAAGATAAACACAGACACACCCATTATAACTCTGTGTATCTCTACAAACCCATAGTTCTCTGAACTATTTTAACCAAAGCAACATTTGAGAACCCAGCTGTATTCTGTTAAATTCTGGACATTAAGGAGACTGATGTAAAACAATGCCAATTTTCTCACTCATTTTTGTTTAGGAAAATAGTTATTTTTCATAAAATGTGTTTATATGATTTTGCACTCAGTTTAATACTGTTATTTTTTTTAGATAAAATACAGATTTCTTTTAATGTTCTGTTTTAATTTCTAATTTGGTAAATACTGCCAGCTATAAAGCATGTACGTGAAGGCTTCTGGGAAGCCTCAATAATTTCTGAGTGAATCCAAAGATCAGTAATGAAAGCCAATGATTTATCAGTCCTCTAAGTGCTCACCCCAGACAGCGCATGTAACTTGTGTGGACTTGCAAACCAGCCAGAGCGAGGAGCTTCACGCTGCCCTGCAGAAGGGAGCCGAGTTCCATGGGAATTGAGTATCAATATTTTCGACCCATAATAACATCTCTCTATTAGTTGCTATTCCTTCACCTACAGTTGTTTTTGCTAATCATCCCTAGAAAAACAAAAGACTTTGGATATGCCCAGAAACCCAGCCAGGCCCTCAAAGAATCATGTGCCAGGCATGAGGTTGGTGCTCCTTTGTGTCTGAGCCTGGTGTCTCATGGATCACTCTTGTTTCCAGGATAACAGCTTTATTGACAAGGTCCCGGTGACTCTCACTATTCTGCTGGCAACCTTCTGCACCAGCACTTCAAATGTCACATCCTGTCACTACCCAGAGCTTTAAGCTTTCTAAAGATTGCGAGTTCAACCTTTTTATGTATTTATGATGTATTCATTTTCACCTGTAGATTCAAAGAATGAAGCATGTTGTCCCGCTTGTTTTGCATGGGCTCTTGGAATCTGGTGCTTAATTTGTGGCCCATTTGTAGCAACCTTGTGAGGAAGAGCAGCGTTGTCTGGAGCACACACTTCATCTCTGGCCCCACAGCACACCTCTAGGTTCTTCTTATGTTCAAAATGGCTAAATTGCTTCCTCCTTTTTGAGCCTTTGTTTTCTTTCTAACAGCCCTCTTTTTTTTTCCTTGCAGGCACCGTATTTGGAAATGGGAAAACCTCAGATTACCTGCTTCTGGGAAACTTTGTTTACACTGTGAGTTTGGGGGCCCTTTTGCCTGTTTTTGTCTAAAGCCATACACCTTTCATCTTTCAGATTTAAATGTGTGTGGGGAGGGGAGGTTAAGGGTTATTTGTGGGTTTCCTTTTAAAATGAAATACATCATTTGGAGTAATTAAGAGTTTGCTACATTAGGTTTTGTTGGGTTTGCACTCAGGTGATTTCATGTGAACCTTCTCCTCATTTTAACTGGTCAAATAAAGGCTAGAGCCTTTGAGTGGGCAGTGGAAGGGGAAGGTTTTAGAAAGGAAGAGAGAGGAAGGAGGAGGGGGAGGAAGATGAGGAAGAGGAGGTAGAAGGAAGATGGAGCAGAGCCATATGGCCTGAAGGAGCCACAAGTAGCAAAGGCTCTGTCTCATAGCTGGGGAAGAGTGTAGTGGTATCTCTGCCCAATCTAGACGTGCAGCTTATAAATATTAAAACTGGGTTGTATGTTCTTTGCACGGGCTTATTGGGGTTGGAGATTTACCACAACATATTTGTGGTTTTTTATTTTCATTTTTGTTTTGAGTTTGGACCTCGCTGTGTAGCCCAGGCTGGCCTTTAACTCAGAGCTCTTCTGACTCAGCCTCCAGGCCAAAATTGATTACCAGTCATGTCTGTACCATGGCACCTGCTCTAACTATGATTCGGATTCACTGACTTTGTAAGATTTGTTACTTTGATTTTCAATATTTCTTCTTTCTATCTGTCTCCCCCCCCCCCCCCCGCGCTTTTTATTTTTAACTTTCTTCTCAAATTTATCTTACTGCCATAACTAATTATTTTTGGCCTTCCTGAATGTTCCCAAATTTCATCAAAGTATTTTTGGGTGTACATCCAGTGATTTCTCTAGAGGCTCGAGCTAACTAACTTTACAGGGATCTGGGGCTGGAGAAATGGCTCAGTGATTAAAAGCACTGGCTGCTCCTGAGACCTGGGTTCAGTTCCCAGTACCTACATTGGTGAATAACCATTCATAACTCCAGAAAGTTTTCATACTCTCTTCTGACCTTGGGAGATACCAGACACACAAGTTATGTACAGACATACATACATGCAAGCAAATATTCAAACACATATGATAAAATTTCATTTTTATTTTTTAGTGAGTGATCGGCAGGCTTTTCTCCACAACTGCCAGGATCCACCAAGCTCTTCTCACTGCCACTAAGATGCCAGAAACCACTCAGACCATTTTTTCCCTAAAAGTCAAGAAAACTACAGAATGCTAATGCCCATGGTCACACAGTTGCCATCCAATACGTGGTCATCCCAACCTGAATCCTACATGCTGTGACCAGCACTCTGTCTATCCCAGATATGCCTACTCACTCCTCTTCATCCTCCACAGGGAGGAAGTGTGGCCAGTCGGCCATTGATACGACTGATAGTGGTGCTCAAATATCAATTTGAGCCTGAGAATATAGCTTCAAGAGGAAAATGCAAATCTCAAATGTTGGAATATCTGAATGATAGGAAATTAAGTTCATTTGCTGTGCTGATTTGTTTGAACTCTCAACTCTATACCATCTAGAAGAGAGTTTAATAAGGAACTATCTAGAACCAGCTGTCCTATAAACACATGTCTGTATCGATCATCTTGATTGTTGATTAAGATAGGAGAACCCACCATGGATGTGGTTAGGACCATTTCATGGATTGGGCTTTCTGTTGTATCAAAAGGGAGAACTCTAGCAAGCACACATGGAGGTGTGCATTTATTCTATCTCTGCACTTGACTGTAGATGCGCTGCTTTAAAGGCCCTGCCTTGATTTCCCCGGAATAATGACTGTGACCTGGAATTGCAAGCTGGGTCAAGTCGAGATGCCTCCAGGTTGCTTTTTTTTTGGGGGGAGGTGTTTTATCACAGCAATGGAAGTTATACTCAGTTAGCCAGAGGGTCCAGGTTTGGGAAAAGTCTTGGAACTTCTTTCCACTGGTGTTTTCCCATTGAAGGAGTGAAGGGAAAGCACAGCCATGTTTTGAGATCATTTTCTTGAGGCATGAATGCCAAAACAAAACTGTGTGAATACCCAACCCGGTAGGTGGAAATCCATGAAATGGTCCTAACCATATCCATGGTGGGTTTTCCCATCTCAATTAACAAGCAAGATGATCGCTACAGCTTATGTTATGGCTGTCTCTGGGGAGCATATTAAAGTCTCAGGTCTCAAGAGAATTCTTTTCTTTCATTTGTCATTTATTAGAAATCTTAGGTAGCTTGACCTAAATAATATTCACTAATATGAGTTCAATGTCTACAGATATTAATCATAATTTACCACCAGATATCCTGAGAATGAAACCCAACTGTACCTCTATACCATAACTTTCCAACCCTGCTGAAAAAAAAAAAAAAATGTTTAAAACTGTCCCAAAGCCTGAAAGTAGGAGCTGACACTGTGGCACTGGCATTCACCAGTACTGGTGAGAAGTACATTCCCAGTGCTGAGTTAATCCCAATGCTCATAGTTTCCTGGACTCACAATATTCCAGTTTTTTACATGTAGTTATAAATAGATTATAATAATACAAACACTAGTCTTAACTGTTTTCTATTCAGTGTTTTAATCAAAAGCAACACTGCGGGAAGATGTTTTCATCACCGCAGGAAATAACTGCACAAAACAACGTAAGAGAAAAAGACCTTATTTGCTCACAGTGTCCAAGGTGTCAGTGAGCTGACATGGTGGGAAGGTGTGATGATGAATCTTGGTTGTGACTAATCTTGCATGTGATCACACATTCTAGCTGATGTGATGGCTGCTGTCTCTGGACACATGGGCCAGGGTCGCATTAGACAGGAAGCTGAAATGTGAGCCTGAGCCGAAGGGCAGTCCTCTACTCCCTTCTTCAGTTCCCGCCTACAGCTTCTTGCCCTGAGTTCCTTCCCTGACTTCACTCCATGATAGACTATAGCCTGTAAGATGAAATCAGCCCCTTCCTCCCCGGGTTGCTTTTTTTATCATGGTGTTTATCACAGCAAGAGAAAGCAAAATAGAGTAGAAATTGGTACCAGAAGTGGGGGACCTTGTTGTAACAAACTTTACGATGTTCTATGTCGGGGGTTGGGGGTGGGGTGAGGGTTATTGTAGAGATTTGGGCTGGGGGCGGGGAGTGGGAGTTATTGTAGAGATTCAAGCTAGAAAAGACACTGAGTGCTCAAAGGTTAATGGGCTATTCTGTGAGAGCCTGGAAGACAAAAAAATACAGACGATGGATGAGGCCTGGCTTGTGAAGTTTCAGAAGAAAGTTTTAGGATTCCTCAGAAACTCTCAGAGTCATTAGTATAAAAATTTGAATTTAAAGCCTGCAGTTTCTGATCCGCTGGAGCTGAAGAATCAGCTGTGATTAACAAGAGACCAGCAGCACTGAAGCAATTGCCTAGCTAGGACAATGGGGCAACTGATGCTGGTTAGCTGGGGCTGGGATTTTGCAGCAGTGATTAATAAGAGACCAGGATCATTGGGGTGAAATCTGAGAAGTATTTCTTCAGGGTCAGTACACAGTGCGGGGCCAGTGCTGCACATCAGCTTGCTATAGAACTCTGCATATAGCATGAAGGGTCTCTCCCACGTGTTTCTGGTTTTGAAGGCATGAGTGGGTCACAGAGAGCGGCTGAGGCTGGATACTGGTTGAAAGGACTAGAGTCTCCCTGAAGACAGGCCAGCAGAAGGCATTGCTGAAGATGCAGCCTCAGCTGAAGTGGAGACCCCAAGACTGAAGGGGCCCTGGAGGGAAACTGAGGCTTTGCACTGAGAGAGGCCCTTGGTGAAAGTACGGCTTCAGTTGTAATGGAATCCCTAGGATTACTGGAGATGCCAGGACTCTGAGATGCCCACCACAGAAAACTAGACCAGGAGTTAATGGTGGTAAGGAGACAGTGACACAGTGGCAGCCGTCAGAGAGAGGATGTATACACTAACGGGCTTCCTCTGCTTTTGCCTTCTGGTCCCTCACCTTATATAATGGCACTGACCATACTCGGGCACGTTTTCCTTTAGACGGTGCTCTCTGGAAATGCCCACACAGACAACCCCAGTGAGGTTTACTAGTCTCCTAGGTGCTTCTCAGTCCTCTCTCTAACCACTGAGGCATCTGTAGGGGAGACACAGAGCAGTCAAGGTAGCTTTCATTTCCTTGTTCCAGAATTGCTAAAATGTCTTAGTCAGAGTTTCTATTGCTATGTTGAAACACCTTAAGCAAAAGCAACTTGGGGAAAGAAAGGGTTTATTTCACCTACTCTTACATAGCATTGTTCATCATTGAAGGAGGTCAAGCAGGGCAGGAACTCAAGCAGGGCAGGGACATGGAGGCAGGAGCTGATGATGCCAAGACCAAGGAGGGATGCTGGTAACTAGCTTGCTTATCATGTCTTTCTCAGCCTGCTTTCTTATAGAACTCAGGACCACCATCCCAGGGGTGGCCCCACCCACAATGGGCTGGGCCTTTCCACAGCAATCACTTATTAAGAAAATGCCCTACAAGCTGATTTAATTTGTCAACTGAGGTTCCTCTCTCTCAGATGACTTCAGCTTGTGTCAAGTTGGCATTTACTAGTTGGGACACCAATATAATTGCCCGCCGCAGATGGCGTGTGTTTCGAGAACTTGCTGACTCTCGTAGCCTACATTTGCAGAATGATATGGACCTAAAGTTCCAGAGCTGAGACTTAGATTCCTAAACATCTAGTTGTTTTACTTCTATAATTTATCTTTAAGATCCAGGAAGTGAGCTTTTAGCGAAACACATTTCAGTTACAAACATTCTGTTAAAAGGAGCTCGAAACCCCAAATTAACATAAGTACGTGATATTGCTATTTGTGATTTGTCCAGAATTCAAACAGCAGCACACTGAGTGGCCTCCCTAATAGCCGAGGCTGTGAGTGTGAGCAAAGATAGAAGAACAATGCAAATGGCAGCTATTACCGTCCCCTAATGAGAGCCATTCAACTGCACAGTGAGCACACAGCTGGTTTAATTCAGACCTATTTTTTCGATGGAAGTCTCTCCGTCACAGTAGACTATAATACCTATAAAACAAGATGTATGAGACAAAGTAATATTTTTCCCTTCCTGTTTTTAGTTTGTAGTGATAACTGTGTGCTTGAAAGCTGGACTGGAAACCTCCTATTGGACATGGGTAAGAATATCTCCAATCACATGTCTCTTGATTACAAAGCCTACAGTTATTGATTGTGAAGCACTGGACATGGGGGGATAACTAGGGATTATGGGTGAAATACACTGAGTTTGTTACTGTGAATAAATTCCATGAGTTTATTACTGTGGCCCCTCTAGCCTTTAACTTGGCACTGTGCACTGTTACTGCCTCAAAATGACAGAGGCATTCAGACTTCTGTGCCTTTGCTTCAGGGTATCGAGGGACTGGTGTTCCATAGAAACCTATTAGGAAATAATTCTGGAGAACAATCAAATTCGTGAGAGGTCTGTCCTTGGACACAAATGCATACATAGTCTGTATAAAACAAGTTCTGCTTCCAACATGTTAGTTTTGCAGTCTGTCCACTTTCAGGAAGAGAGGCTCAATAAAGAAAACAAAACTGTAGTTTGATGCTCAAGGGGGGTGGGGAGGAACTGGAAAGGGGGATTTATATTTGACACCCCTTGACCTACTCACAATGTTCTCTTGTGTATCTACCATCTTTAAGAACAAACATATGGAGCACAGATAAATGTGAGTGAAAGATAGCTGTGGATTAAAAAGATAAAGGTTAGAATATCGAGCAGTGACGGAAATTACAGAACAAATGCATACAATTATAGCATGTTTCCGGGAGGTTGTGTTTTTATGAATTTAATGCAGATCAGAGGAGAATCTGTGACTGTTTCAGTAATGGCTGTGTGCTTGACTGATTGGGAGTGTCTTGACCCAGATCTCCTTCCTCGCAGTTCAGCCACATCGCCATCTGGGGCAGCATCGCGCTCTGGGTGGTGTTCTTTGGGATCTACTCATCTCTGTGGCCTGCCGTTCCCATGGCCCCTGACATGTCTGGAGAGGTAACGTGTGCTAATGACTCATGCCCCAGCACAGCCTTAGAAACGGGTATCATGAAGGAGCCGGCATCCTGCTCAGCGTGACTTTCCATTTTGTGGGTCCCTATTCAACTAGCGTTTGGCCACCCTCAAACGCCACAAGCGGGAGAGATAAATCTCCAACCAGTATTTTAACTTCAACATTTAACTTAAATCTGACTTATCCTTTCATAAACATAACTGGAACGATAAAATATGGTCGTGGGGAGCTTGAATCTTGTCGCGGATACCCGTATAGAAGATGCCATTTTTAAAAATTGGACCATAAATCCACAAGTGCATGCAGGGTAAGAGACTGAGGGAAATGGTATGGTCCCTTCTTTGGGACAATCTGTCATTCCGTCTGTCTGCTCTCTCTCATTCCAAAAAGAAGTCAGCTGTCACTAGATTAAGTGCACTTTTCAAGCTGTCTTAATGACATCAGTTTGACTCTCGTTTTGAAAGAATTGAGGCGCGTGATATCTCGGCCTTATCATCCTTCGTTTTCAATTCTGTATTTCAGTTTCTTGTTACACTGGGAGGAATTGAGTTATTAGGTGTTTGTGGGGGAGTGTCAAAAGATCCCCTTTCCTTCAGAAGAGGGTCCAGCAGTAGGAGGGTTTATGATTTCAATTGCAGGAAATTTGACATAAAATGTATAAAAGAAAATGTGGAAAACATTTCGGGATTTCCTGTGACCGCACAGTAACTTGCAAATCAAGGTAATGTGAGCCCTGTTGCGGGCTGCTGTTTCGCAGTGTTCACAGGAACCCTCTCCGGTGGTTTGCACGTATTCCCTACCCGTAACTCTGCCTGCGTGCCCTTCACTTTTGACAGTCTGGTTTATAGATCATTTTCATGAAATCTGATCTGACAGCACCCTGCTTTTTATAAATTAACAGAATGCAGACACTTTAAAAAAAAAAAAAAGAAAGAATGTGGTTAGATTTATTAGAGAGGGGCATTATATACTATTACAGGAAAACCAGATGCACCGAGAAGCCCGCTCTTCCCTCCACCGAAAGTGAAGGTATCTTTTGAAACACACACTGTGAAACCTAGAAAAATTTATAATATGTGTTTTAAAGGGAGCAGAGAGAAAGCCGAGTACAGGCCTCCTCTTTGCCTTGGTTTCTAAGTCTTTTTTTTTTTTTTTTTTCTGGAAGAAAAAAAATGGTTCATGTGTGTGACATGTATGTCTCCAGTCTCTGATGCTGCTGTGTGGGACACCCAATGCTGCTCTGCCCCTGTGTTGTGAAGTCTGCCTGCTTTTCCCCAAGCTTAGTTCTGACTGAACCTCTTTCACTACCCACTAAGTCTCCCTCGTATACCTTTGTCTCTGTGTCGATTTTATCTTCAGAAGATTTTGAGGCCCTCGATCACTTAAGCAACTCTGGCTAGTGGGCCTGATGACAAGAACTGAGTTTTTGACCACCTACTTCTAGGACAAGTGCAAAGTATGGTTGGCTTCTAGCCAACCAAATATAATTCAGCCCCTGCCTGTAGAGTTCCTGGTATTACCCAAACACCGAACTTAATATTGTCTCCCGAGACGCCCGTCAGTGCTATGTTTAATTCAAAGTGAAATGAATGTCAGTACTCCATCACAGTTCTGTTCCCTTCAGTGGACGGTGGGAAGTGCTAATGGGAGCTCTGTTTCTTCCTGCTCTGTGACTACCGCGACTTGGGATAAAGCATTTACCTAGCTGGAACTTCATTGAAAATAGAAGGACTGAACTAGTCCACCTTTACTAGCTCGTCCAAAACGAGCTGACCCAAGGAAAAGATTGATTCTTTAACAGTGCTGCACTTCAGTGCTTGTCACGTCTTCTGATGTGTGTGTACATGAGTGTATGTGGGTTCAGACGAACCTCCTCTCCAGCCAAGGGTTTGACAGAACTGCCACTCATGTTGTCAAACATCGGCAGTGTCCATTTGTTTCTTGAGCAGTGGGGTAACAGGATCTCCTGTGTTCAGTTTGTGACATTTCACGATAAGCGCAGCTACTAACAGTTATATTAGGACTCAAGTCATTTCAGAAAGAAGTGATTTCTCATGTGTGTGTGAAATTTTACAAATCCGAGAATTCTTTATCTCAATTGACACTACAGACTATATATACGTATATATGAAGTTTTTCTTTTCGTGCCAATATTTTATATCTATTATAAGGTTGGGCAAACACTGGCTGATCATCTTACAGTTTGTTTAGTCATCTGACTTTCATAACAGCAATGCAACGTACATACAGCAGTACATTATGGTAGGTAGCAGCAGTCAACACTAACTGGCCTGACGTGTGCTGTATAATAAATGTAGTAAAACACTACCCAGAGCAAGGCCCAGAGTATGGGGGTACTTCACAGAACTCCTGACACAGTGGGTAACAACGTTCTCTCACCACCAATAGCAAGGTCACCAGTGTTTGGTTCAGAGTCTACATGTCCTACAATCCAGTCCTTCCCGGTCTTAGCACTTCCTTCTGAGACTAAATTGTATGCATAGGTTTGTCCTTAGTTGCCAAAGGCAGTCTGCAAGAAAATGGTATAAGCAGGCTTTGGAGGCTGTGGTACTCTGCCACCTTAAAGGGGCATTGGCTGAGTAGCGGAGCTATTCTGAAAGGCAGCTAAGGTCTGGGAAGCACCATAATGCCAGTCACCCCAATGCTGTTAAACACTCACTTCCCCTCAGGCACTTTTCTGAGGATTGTATGCATAGTTGGTTGGTCTGACAAACATCTACTGGGATTCTTCTGTGTCAGCCACTTTTCTAGGCACTGGATTCAGGAATAACAGGAAGCGCGACCTTCCACAGCTGACTTCTCTGGTAGGAGGAGGAAGACAATGAGTAAGTGGAATGAGATAAATAAATGCCGTGCTCATAAGCAGAGAGAGGTGCATCAGGTAAGGGTATCGTGAGCCAGATCCCCATGGAACCCTAAGGTGTTTGCTTATGATCAGACGAGCAACCATTGGATGAACCTGTCAGACATTAACTTCCGGGTTCCCATCACAAACTTGTTTTAGTAACTGATTTAAAGACAAATGAACTGAGGCACTGAGGAGTTTAGTCTGACCTCCCATAGGGAGTGACAAAGAGGAGACTTTCAGAAATGCTGCTACTTCTCTGGTACTAGATGCTTAGTTAGGACACCATGAATCTGTAAGGAAGCTTCCAAGAGGAAACCTGTTGTCTGCTGTCCTACAATGCTGCTTTTCCAAGGCATTGATTCTGCAAGTGTCATTGCAGGGCCACAGCAGGACCAAGTGCTGCTGTCTTTGTTTCTTTGCTTATCCACTTATACGGGACAGAGTTACCCTAGGACCCTGTGAAGAACATTAAATGACATCAATCTAAACTTCCGCTGTGTCTTCTGCAAATGGAAGAAAAACACGGTAGAAAATGCAGAGAGGTAGATTTCAGCTCAAATAACTCTCTTTCTATATGACAGAGACAGAGCAGAATGTTGGGCTTGCCAAAGTCATGCTCTGGTGATGGGGACCAGTTCAGTCACTAGCAAACTGAAGCAACAAGTTATCCATCCCACAACTCCATAGTGCCTTCTAGTTCCTACACATCCTCTCCTCTCACCCCCAGCCCCCATGGCTTCTATGGCTTCTCAAGTGGAACAAGTTAAAAGGGCTCAGACCCTCGCTCTAGCTCACAGGCTTCAGGGTATGACTTATACAACTTACAGATACAGGTCCAAGCTCCCAAGTCAGGTCCATAAGGCACTCTGGTTCTGGACTGTGTGCTCATCTCCACCTTGTGGTGTTGGTTCACCTTTGCAGCCTTTGATGTGTGTGAAGACACAGCTGCTTTTCACAGCATGTGGAAGGGAAAACCCTTGCTCACTGAGAGTGGAAAGAAAGAGCCAGTACTTAATGCGCCCAGTGTGTTCTAGCGACAAGCATGACTCATGCTAGTTAGATTCATATCGTCATAAGCAGAGAAACAGCCGATGACTAGCTAATGACCGAGAGAATGAAGTCCCAACTTTATTTTCAAATCCCACTGGTTTCTTCCAACACTGAGGAATTCTCTATCTTCTCTTGGGTACCCATTGTTGCTCCTGCTTCTAGGCAGAAGGGCTCTTTGAAGAAGTTTGGTCTGGCTCATCCTCCCAGATCCATACTCCCAGAAATAAGACTCAGACTCTAAATATATTTATAAATGTCTTTACTTCATAGCTTCATTCTTCTCTGACTAGATCATAACTTAAAGTAACCTATTTATTCTAAGGTAGACTCTACCATGTGGCTGGTTATCTGTGCTCAAGCACCATGCATCTGTATTCATCATGATCTTCCCAGGCAATTCTCCCTTGCTTGACACTATCCCAAAATCCTTTCTGCCTACCGGATGTCCCACCCCCCTGCTTCCTGCCTAAGCTATAGGCCATCAGATTTATTATTGACAGGTACTACATCCATGCAGACACAAGCTTTTTTTTTCTCTACAGCTCTTTCCTTTCATCTTGCAGCCATCTTCCTGTTTTTATTTATCCTGTTGTTTCACAGCTTATTCAGAGCCCCAATCAGTTTCCCAAGCTAACCAAGTATGAAACTGTTTTCATCTCTTTAAAAAGTACTCAGAGTTCTAATCACATGGTATAGCACTCACCTCAATTCAGCTCATCTGTAGGAATCCTACCTTCACCATGGCAGTGGAGATGGCCCAGCCAGCAAAGGACTTACCAAACAAGCATTGGGGCCTGAGTTCAGTCCCCAGAACCCAGAGTTTCTTTTTTCTTTCTTTTTGGTTGGTTGGTTGGATGGATGAATGGATGGATAGATGGATGGATGGATGGATGGATGGATGGATGGATGGATGGTTAGCTGTTTAGTTGGCTGTTTGGTTGGTTTTGTAAAAGCCAGCTGGAGTGTGATATAATTCCATGTTTGTAAACCCAACACTGGAAAAGACAAAAAACAAGCAGGTCACTGGTGCACATTGGTCAGCTGAGCTTCATCTCAAAGTCAGAGCTGTCTCAAAAACCAAGATGAGCAATGCCCAAGAAATAACACCCGACATTGTCCTCTGCTCAGATACACACATAGACACATGTACATAACTACACACACATGTGCACAGGCACACATGGGAAATTCTACCTTTATCCTAGCCTTTGACCTCTTTTTAATAGCAAAATTACTATTAATAATATACATCTCTGTTTTTGAAACCTTTATTGGTGTTAACTCACGGAGGAACCACAGTAACACTCTGAGATGGGTCACATCTCACAGTGGTACAGGCATCTCCTCAGGATCCTAAGAATCTGGGCTGCACTTGGAACGTAGCCTTTTCCTGCCCCGGAACCACCAGCCCTCAAACATCTGTCCCATTTGCTTTTCTTCCCTCACCTTTTCTCTCTGGTCCGTGATGGCTTTTCTCTCAGCCATAGCAACTATGGAGCCTTTCATTTAGTACCAGTGCCATAGATCAGAGCATTTACATTGATTTCTGCATGCTTGGTGAAGCAGCCAGGGGTGTCTGCATGTAGCCTCCCGATCATCAGCCATCCTCAGCTGCCTTTGTCAGTGTTTGGAGAGTTGTTTTATACAAGCAACCATAGCTTCTTTTTCTGTCAACTGGCCAGAATGATCCCCACAGGACAGGGCACACAGCTCGTCCTTCCCTGACTTCTAGTTGGTTGTAGGATGTTCCCATGTGGATACATCCCTTCATAATTTTCCACTATGTCTCCAACACAGTCATCCTGCATGCTTGCCTGTAACGATGATCAAATGATAATGGTTAACTCAGTGCCCAAAATTACTAAAATCCCATTTTTAGAAGAAATGATAACATTGGTGGGAGAAAATAGAGTCTATGAAGTTAGCCAATTGGAGGAAAGTTTAAAAAAACAAAAACAAACAAACAAACAAACAAAAAAACCAGAGCAACAAACTTGGCTGCAATTTTAAATGTTTTCTGGCCATGATTTAGGAGGGTGTTTTTTTTTTTTTCTTCAGACCTGACTTGTATTTTTTTCACACCAGTACAACAGTTTATGGGCCCTAGGGAAAAGTGCTGTGTCATACAAACATAGGCCAGCCTGCTTTCCAGACTTGTCCAGATGATGGCACTGGGTACTTTTTGGTAATTTCCAGAAGAAAATGTTTTTGCCAAAATGATTAGCAAACCAGATTTAAAAAAATAGAAAAGCGGCTCTATTGAACTCTATCAAGGGTCATTTCACGTCAGGATTAATACCAGAAGCTGGGTTGCAACAACAACAGGAAAAAAAACCTTTTAAATTTATTATGGCTTTGCAGACATACACTGCAAAGTGCCCCCACCCCCAGCGCCATCTGTTTCTGCTCTCTCTGGCCTCGGGGATCTATAAAACTACCGAAGGAAATTGAAGTTAAGGAAAGAGCATGTGTTTTACAGAATTTCAGATCTCTTGATTGAGGTTTTGTAAAGTCCGTCTGAAAAACAGTAAAAAAAAAAAAAATTTTGTTGGGCCCTTTGGTGTCACCCCTGAGGAAAGACATTCATGAACTACAACACTGATAAGATTTTCCTAAACCGTGCAGTTGCCAATTTCCAACATCATAAATCACACTTCATATGAGGAATTTCCTGCTTAAAATGGTTTTTATCCACCTATCAGCTCTTAATTACTAGACAGCAATATAAAAACTTACTGGTTGTAAGGCTAGGGCTCCCAAGGAGGGGCAAGGTTTTTTTGTTTTGTTTTATTTTTTTTATCTGAAATTACTGTGTTAAGCCAAGTATCCTAGAGGGAACCACTAGTTTAAACTTTATCAGATGTTCTTCAGTGAGCCAAGGACAATCGCCAACCCATCCAATAAAACATGCCATCGGTCACAGCCCCCATGACCCTGACAGTAAGTATGGCGAATGGTAGGTTGCCACTTCGAAGCCCTTCCTGTTAAGAGAGACATGTCTAGAAATGCTAAAGCAGAAGAGATAGAAGTGCAGCAAACGTCGTTCTGATTCTGATCCTCAGCACATAACTTTAAAGTTGTCACTTTCCTTAGAGCCTTGAAGAGATGTGGTGTTGTTTTTTCATACCCATGGCATCTTTTCCTCAAATGTAGAGCAAGTATCTAACTCACTCCAGGCTCTGTCTTGGGAAGCAGAGAACAGAACTGGTCCTTGTCCATAGGTGGTCTCCTTGCTGGTGACGTCATAGCTGTGAGCTAGATGTGGTCTAGCTCAGATAACTGAGCAAGGGCAGAGAGTACAACATGTGGCAGGGCTTTAGATACTCTTTAGGGCAGTTTCCTCTGCATTCTTTTCTTCTGTAATGGGGGGCGGGAAGGGGCTCAATGTGTCAGTTACTTCTGTATGTGATGAGGTAGTGGCAGTCATTTTACAGAGTAGACCGTAATGGGAAGAAAGAACACCAGGACAGGATAGAATGGATGCTCTAGATGGCATTTTTGAAGATGAGACAGGCTGAAAGTTGGGTACCTGTTGTATGAAAGAGAACATCTCAGGGTCAAGGAAAGGAAAACATCTCTGGTCTAAGGCATTTCTGTTCAGAGAGTAGAAATACTGAGATTTGGGATAATGTACTCTTCCTTACACAATTTACCCCATAACAGCATAAGCCCTTCAATCCGTATTTTCTCATAATCAAAATATTTTGTTATTAACTTCACCCCAGTTTTATATTGTTTTAACATTTCTAAAATAGCACAGTAAGGAAAATCAAAATAAAACTACAACTCCACTCCTAATTATTTTTACTACACTGGGAACTGCAGTCTTAGAAAACATCCCTTCAGAGCCACACAGTGCCTGGTGTCCTCTGTGCTCCTTCACAACACCCCCAGTATGCAGGGCTGTACATTCAGGCTTTACTGCTTGGATAGAATTAACTGCCAGTTGATCCAGTCCCAGCTAGAGCCTTCTTTTTCTCTGAACATCTTCCTTACTGATTTATTTTCCCATCACTGCTCTACTGAGACTGTGGAGATGGGAGAGCTTCTTACAGGGCATTCCAGCTTCCACACTGGGAATCTTAAGCCCTTTCCAGCCCCTCACCACCTCTGGAGTTGTCCACAGTAAAGAACTGGAAACGCTGTGTGCCGGTGTCTACTTTGCGTATTTTCTGCGATCTTTGCCTGCTTGTTTGTTTGTTTGTTTGTGGTTACCCTAGCAGCGAAAGGTTTTCCCCCTCCCCTGAGTCATCAAGAGCTGCTGGAAATAATTGCAAACATATTGGGGTTTATCCAAAACACCCTTCTCCTTATTTTCTGGATGTTCTGCCCTGACTATTTTTATGGAGAAAGTAATAATTCATCTTACACAAGAGCCCAATTCAGCTTAGCTCCACCAGGATTTATGAAGTGACTGCATGCCAGGTTCTACACTGGCTATCAGGAGATCCAAAGTTCACAGACAGGTATGTTCTAGTGTGTGGAATAAATGCACAGAGAATCCCATGCAAGCTGCTAATAGTATGAGCAGAGGATGGACCGCTTGTCCCCTGCTATTGTTGTAGAAGGCTGCTGAGTCTGTCACCTTCAGTGCCCAGATGCTGGGCATCCCCAGGATGGAAAGAGAAAGAGGTCTCTATGGAGAGAACGTTTCAGTAAATGCAGGGTTCCAGATTGTTAAGGTAGAGAGACCCCGTGAAGCTCGAACTAGATGGTTAAGAATCAACCAGACCATGGGAGTTCCTTAAATTAGCACCCACTTCTTTAAACCACGACAGATGGCTCTGTCAATGGGTAACGCAGTATTCCAGAAAATACCGGAAGCCATAGAAAACAGATTTGGATCAAAGGAAGCAAGAAATAAATGTTAGCAGCTCCTAAGTCACAGAAAGCCTGTTTGATATGTCCTGTAATATAATTGTAGACTTGAGAGCATTCAATTCAGCCGAAATAAAACAGCATCAGAAGACATTTCTTGATGATAGGTGCCAGGGCATAGAGCAGGCATTTTTTCCTGTCTTAAATTTTCTCAGAAGGAAGATCTCAGCCAGACTCCACAGGTCAGCAGAGTCTTGGTGAATTTCACATCTCTAAGTGGAAGTTCATGGGAGCTTGGTGTTCACTTTTGGTCAAAGTACAAGGTGGCACACTCCCCGCTGAGTGCCATGCCCTGGGACTCATGACCCACCATGGTGTTTCACAGCCTGCTCCCACAGTGGTACCTTCATGTATTTGCAGGTTCAAAGCCCACCTCTTCAGTGTCTGATAGCTCTTGACTGTGGGTGGCTGGTAGGAGCTTCCTAGCATCTGAGGCAGCCATGTTAGCAAAGGACATGTTAGCATTCTGTATATACAGAATTTATGTTATACTATATTTAAAAAAAAAAAAATGTGGACATTCTGGTTGTATATCTCAGCTTCCAAAGTAGCAAAGACTAGTTTTGAGTTTCAGTTTTGATGAAGCAGATCCTTCCGGCCGTTGGCGGTGAGTGGCTGAGAAAGGGATCTCCAGCAGGAAAGACCCCATGGGTGACTGAGGTTGGGTGGGATGAATTGAAATTGGAATGTGGCCACACACACAGTCTATTTTTTCCAAAGAAATATGCAACTGCTACTATGGACAGAAAATGGAAAAGCCACATAGGAAGAAGAGCCAAGGAGTCTCATATGAAAAGACATAATACCTGCAATTTGAAGCCAACCATTGGAGTAGTTTTAGGGTTTTGTTGTTTTAATGATTATTTCATGAGGATGGTGCTTCCTGGGGAGATTAGCAGACACATGGGAAAGAGAGAGAGGAACAGTAAGCTCACATGAACTTAAAAAGAGAGAGATGGGAGCTGAGCGTTTGACTTTGCCCCCTCACAGAACAAACCCCTCTGAGTGTGGAAAGCCAAGCTTAACCAGAAAGCACAGTTAATCTCCTGGGTCTGGATTAGCTGTTTTATAACCAAATCCTAAGAAACAGAATCGACTTGCTGATAGAGTTTTCTCTAACATGTTTTCTCCCTGCAAAAAGCCCTAAGTCTTCAAAGATACAAGAAAAACAGAAGACTCCGCTCACTATACCAATAAGGATGGAGGTGTGTGTGACAGAGTTCTGAATGAATACATTTAAACAATTGTTTAAGGTCACGAGTGAGGGGTTGGAGAGAGCAGCAATAATTGCTCTTCTAGAGAACCTGGGCTTGATTCCCAGTGCCCACATGGTTCACAAGCATCTGTTTAACTCCAACTGTAGGAGAAAAGATGCCCTCTTCTGGCCTCTATAGGCACCTGTACATACATGGCATATACTTACATAGACACATAAATAAAAATAACTTTTTAAAACCTATTCTTTAGCAAAGAAAGAAAAATACATATTTTCTGAGATTGCTGTCTAGCCTAAGAAAATTTCCCTCCAGGTGGAAAAAAAAAAAAAAAAAACCAACACAAAAGACCTGGCCAAAGTATTAAAATAATCCTTATTTTTTATCTTGACTGCTTCTTATAACAGTAAAAACTGATGGCTTTTGCTTTAACAAAAAAAAATTTTTAGTGAAAACTTCTTAATAACTTAAATAGCTTAGCGTCACTGATTTTTCTGTCTGTAATCTGTATGCTGAACTTTGTATAGCTTATTCATGTAACAGATTCACAGAAAAGCACTCTTCTGGTTACGGTGGATACAGCTCTGAAAAGAAAGGGCTTGTGTGGAAGCCTACATCATCCAGAGGGGAAACGAGAATAAATAAGCATGAAGCTTGGTAGAGCAAGCTGTGGGTGCTCAGGGCCATGGAACTGATGGGGTTCTGTGAAGGAGGTCAATCTATAGGGCCCAACCAACACCAGCTACCAGTTGCAGGGGTCTCTGACTGTCACTGCCAGCAGAGTAACCATCCTAGGGAAGCAAAAGGCAGTTTGGTTCAACATGATTAAGTAGCCTGTGTTAGTTCAAACTTTGGGAGTCTGACCCTGCATAGTTTACTTCAGACATATTTAAGCACAGCACAATTTGTGAAAATTCTTCTGGTGATAATAACTCAAACCCATGTGTGCAGCAAAGTTCACAGTAAGCTAAGGGTATAGTAGATGTGACTACAACTCTTTGCCAAGAACCTGTGACAGTGTCCATAAGGATGGGCTCTACATAGTGGCAAAGAAAACAAGCTTACTTGAAGAGTCTAGGGGAGAATCAGGTATGCTCTCTGGCCATAGATAGCACAAAGATCACCAGGCTATTAACCATGGCAGCTTCCAGCTTTCTCGCTGGATATCAAGTCATGCATCCCTCTCTTTGAAGGAATTCCTCCTTGTGGTTAATATTCCAGGTTCCCTAGTTCTTAGTTATCAATAAGCACAAGAGTCTTTGTGCCTCCTATGTAAGTATAAGAGCGTGCATGCATGTGTGTGTGTGTGTGTGTGTGTGTGTGCGCGCGCGCGCGCGCATGCGTGTGGTTTAAATGAAGCTATACCACTTGAGCTGATAGATTAAGAGCTATAAAGTAATAAAAACCCCCTTTGTGAATTTGTTGGTCAGGGGAGTCCAAGAGGCTACCAAAACATTACAGGCTATTGGTGTTGCCCTTAGTTTCCTCCCAGCCATTGAAGGCAAATCCTTATTGCTGGTGATACCATATACTTCAGACATAGAAGGATCCAAGCAGGATCCAACCTGGAAGCATCCTGCCTGAGGACCAGCTTTCTTAACACCAGAAGGTACTATACAAGTTGCCAAGGAAGGGAAGTAGCCAGTAACCCACCTAGCTGTGATACCCAGGAGCCACGACCACCATGACAAGATGTCCCTAAAGATACAATAAGTCACACTTACCTTCCTCTCTACTCAAGACCTCCAAACAATCAGCTTTCTATTTGTGGCATTCTATGGGCAGGATCTTGAAGAGCTTAGATATTCCCACATATGGACAGGCATTTCTTCAGCCAGCTGCAGGTTATCTGGTTAACTGTTGCCATTCACAGCAAATATCTGTGTTCTGTTATCTTGGAAATGTATTCCAAGGTTGACCAGTACACTGGTTAAAAAGCAACTGCTCAGTGGTCCCTCTACTCCATCTTCTCTGTGCCTTGCTTACGCTGCCACACACTTGTCTGAGAGGCTGGGGTCACTTTACCACACCTGGGTCCCTGGAGCCTTATAGGACTGGTGATTATAAGACGTATTCATGATACACAGAAGCAGGATGGAATCTGACACTTAGTGCAGAAACTAAATTATCAAGTTAACAGGAATGACTGATTGTGTTGCCATCTCTTTCCCAAAGTCTAATACATTCCAGGGGGAAATCTATGAATTATTCCAAGAGTCTGTTGGCCACAGCTCTCCACACCCCACAACTGTGATGGTGCATGTTTTTAAATTTGATTTAATTTAGTGCGGTTTTTTTTTTTTTTTAATTTGAACTATAGAGAAAAACTGTCATTGATAGCTTGCTACAGCTTTTGAAAACACAAGTCTTGGTCTTGTCTGTCTATGGCGGTCTACTCATAGGAAGATAAGTGGCCTCTTTATGATCAGAGACTAGCACAGAATCGCATGCACTAGAGATTCATTCCAAGCATGCCTTACCTTTCACTCACGTCCCTTGAACATGTGGAAGTTCTGCACATCTATTCTTTTTGGAGATTTTTTTTCCCTCGATGTTTTTAAATATAGAAACCCTTGTATAAAGTCTTATCTAGACAATATCACTTCTTGGGTTTTGTTGTTTTGTCCTTTTGATTTTTTTTGAGTGCTGTGGATTGAACCCAGGCCTCCCACACAGCACATGAATGGTCTATCCACTGAGGAATATTCCCCAGGCCTGTTTCTAGGAAGTTTTTACATTGTCGGTTGTTACAACATTAAATTGTAGTTCCTTAGGATTTGTATTATTTTCTCTTACACAAAAAGGGATGAGACAAAAGAACAAAGAAAGAGCGGGAAAGAGGAAGGAAAGAAGAAATTGTCTGCCCAAGCTTTAAAACAGGCATGATACCATGTGTCTATAACCCTCGCCCTCAGGAGGCAGAAGCAGATAGTTCATTTTCAAGTTCAAAGCCAGACTGGGCTACCTAGCAAAAACCTTTTCTTTAAAAAAAAAAAAAAAAAAAAAAAAAGCAAAGAAAGAAAGAAAGAAAGAAAGAGAGAAAGAAAGAAAGAAAGAAAGGAAGGACAGATGGGGAGAGAGAAAGAAAGCCACCAAGTTTTATAGCATTGTTTTCTTGATAATTTCCTTATAAAATTAATATATAATAATTTCTATTTTCTCCATTTCTTGTGAGAAAATTTATATAAGACTGGTGTGCTTAACCAAGCCCCCTCCTGTTAGCAAATCTATAAGCCTGAGACTTTATTAACAATCAATTTATGTTGACTCATACTGTATGTTGGCATTGGAAAATATTACATAAGACAAGCATATATATGTATAGAGCAATCCAAACCATAGAATTTATGGGCTGATTTGTAATTAACTTGATAAGAGATTAATTAACTTGTCCCTTCCTTAAAGCTCATGGGACAGATCACTAGAAAGAACAGGAGGTGAGAGTCCACTAAAGAATTCCAAAAATTAAGGTAAATATAGGAGAACACATCAATAATAATGAATGCAGCCTTGTTGCACTGTGGGCTTTGGTTCTTAAACCCACTTGATAGCTGAGGAAGCAGACTGAAAAGTTACTCTCCATGGAGTCTTGGTGGCTGTCGTGGGCACTGGCAGACCAAGTCAAAGGCTATGGGGCACCCCTGCTCTGGCTGGGGTACAAGGGCTCTCAGAAGTGCTTTTCTTTTGAGAGCCATCTGTATGTAATAGTCAGAGCGTGCCTTCCCAACCTTTCCAGTGGCAAAGTCTGAGACAGACAAGACCTGTGCAGCCAAAGGTTTATCTGCAGGTAGCAAATTTGAGTCCTCTCCATTCTATAAGGTTGAACTTGGGCAAGATGATTGTGAAGACCATCTCTCTGGGGTGGAAATGCTGGTGTTCCCCCACTGTGGGTCAGAGAACAAGACTGTAACTGGGCCTGGTCCTGCATCCCCATTGGGCTAGTAGCACAATAAGCTGATTTTTTTTTTTTTTCAAGTACTCTTCTGCAAGTTTATGTGAAAATGTGAGCGTTTCCCCTGCCTGGATTGTATGTTCCATTAGAGTTAGCCTTGGTTTATTTTGAAGCCCTAGGGCTCCCACCTGGATCCTGGGGCCTCTGCAGAGACAAGCAGTTGCTTGTTCCCCTGGCAGGGCACAGGCGGGCCTGCAGTGTACCAACCACAAGGCCCTAAGCACTTAGACCCCCTTCTCAAGCCTCTCTGCTTTTGTGGCAAATTCCATTTGGTTTCACAAGACCTGGAAGAGGACAAGGGACACTTGGCACTGCCCCCCAATCTCCCACGTTCAGGACCATTTACAAACTGCTCTAAGGGGGAGCCCTAGACCAACCCCAGACAGATGCTCCCATAAGCACCATTGTCTGTACAAGGCTTGCCTTTTCCCAGCTGACCTGCCTGCAAGTGGGGAAATGTGAAAAGTTAGAGACAAACTGGCTTCCACAGAGAGAGGGGAGCTTTCTCATACAGAAAGGAAGGAAATACCTCTGTGGGATTTCATTTTTTTTCCCCTCCTCTTCATCCAAAAAAATACAAAGAGACTCTCTGTCTTAAATGGGGACGTCGGCTTTAAATCTTTTAGGTTTGGATTAACGCTGCAAAAGAAAAAAAAAAAATCTGACAGGCTTTCAGATATGACTCAGAAAAAGTTTTCCCCCCTTCAATTCTTGTTCATTTGTAAAGCCAAAGGCCGGTAGCTGAATAGTGGGCTGTAGTTACCCCCTCCGTCATTAGCATGACAATGGTCAGAATTAGCAGCCTGCGGGATCCAAGTTTTTCTTGTCTGCAGAGACTTTAACTCGAGGTTAATACACAGTGGCCAAAGGCAAGAAGAAGTCTTTCTTCTCTTGCCCTCAACATTAAAATACATTAAAAGTAAGCCAGGAAAACATGTTTTCAGTTATATGACTTAGCGTCTCATCTTACCCTTTTCCCCAGAAAGAAAAAAGATATGAAAGAGGGTTTGTTTTGTTTAGGGTTTTTTGTTGTTGTTGTTGTTTTGTTTTCTAATAGCTGTTACCTTCCTAGAAAGTGTCCTTGAATGGAAACAAAGGCCTGTGAGGTGATAGACATTTCCTGTTACATAGTTATTGTTGGTTTTCACTATTGAGGATGTCAACAAAGGTGTCCCAAATCATGTTTTGCTTATTAAATAAAGTGACTTTTATGGGCATATTTTTCACTAGTTGATGTCTAGAATATGGATGCTGTTCTTCCAAACCCATGCAACAGATTTTATTTTCTGAAATCTTTTTAATGATGGCATGTTTTTATTTTAAATGGTCAGAGATATCAGTCCCATATTTCAGAGGGGGAAATCTTAGCATCCTTGAGTGGCAGTTTATATCAGTAGCCTGTATTCATGTAGGAGAAAATGGAGTCGTTCTTGGTACCCCTTTGAGAGTCAAAATGAAAGGGGGGCCCAAGTCATAATTTAAAATTAGTTGTCTTCCTATATGATAAGGATTGACTGACTAGGATTGTGCATGATTGTTACTGTGCCTAGAACTACATGTTAAATCAATTTTACTCCTGAATTCAAGTTTTAAAAAGTCCCAACCCTTCCTGTATGATTTGTAGCAGGATATAAGTGTGTGTTAGTTGACAACTTTGTGTTGTAATAAATAGTATATTTACAGACGAAATGGGTACTACAGGCTTACCCTTGAGAAGCAAATCAACTCACAGAAGTGAAACCAAAATGTGTCTTTTATTGTGCAAACCAGTTCTTTTTAAACTCTGTGTAATCTAACTTTGTAACAATATTTTATTTTAATCACAACTAATAGAATTTATTACTTTTTTTTAAAAATCAGAACAGTTTTTGCTTATGGTATGACAGGCTCTGATATACAATTTAAGATTTAATATGATGGGATAATTAGAGTTAACTTTAGTATACCATTATTTGAGTTTCACATACTAGATATTTGGGTTGACTTTAGCAATAATAGATGTACACTGATAAAAGTTTATGTAAATCATTGAGCCAAAATAAGATGATGTCTATCCACTCACCCAAAATAATCAAGTTGTTTTCATAGATATCTTAATTTGATTGCACCATTGTCATCATAATATGTCTGGATGATTTTTTTAATGGCTTGCAATGTGATAAGTATAATTGTCATGTGCTAGAATTGGTAAATTCTGTTTCTAAATATGAATTATCTTATATGCCATTTGATTTCATTTAAATCAGACGTATATTTGATTTCTTCAGAAAGATTGATAATAATGTTCTATTGGAAAAGGTCAAAATTTACATTTCATGTCATTAAGCACAATAATTTTTTAATCTATATATACATATATATGTGGTGTGGTATATATATATATGTACATATATACATATATTTATGAAAAGATTGATGCATGATTAAACCTTCTCCATCAACTACTTGAGAGGAAAAAGGTATATAAGGCATGTCATGACAAATATGGTTTTTAATTACAAATGTCTTAAGAGTTTGACCTCAGAGTATTGTCCTTCCCCTTATAAAATGATATTTAAGCTACCTTACTTAGATTAAGCTAAGAGGCTCAGCGTGATGGGTGTATATCTTGGCCGTGCGGAAATGTCAGCTGTCTGTGATGATGTCCACAGGCAGCCATGCTCTTCAGCTCTGGAGTCTTCTGGTGGGCCTGCTCTCCATCCCTGTGGCGTCCTTGCTTCTGGATGTGCTGTACAAAGTGTGAGTATGTGACCTTTGGCTAAATACACAAAAACATGCATGCACGTCACCCTTTGGGGCTCTTGGCTAAGTACACATAACATGCACGCATGTCACCCTTGGGTCTGTGGTTCCCAAGCGTGTAAACTGTGCAAAGTCTGTGCCAGTGGCGTTTTACCTGATTTTAAAGAAGGAAGGCATGATTCAAGAATGAGAAAACTAAATTAGTGTAAAAGCAAAGAGAGAGATAAAGTGGGTGTTCAGGAGACGTCAAGGAGAGGTGCCTCGGTTGGATTGGAGAAAATTACATCAGAAAATATCTGTTCTTTAAAAATCACTCGCAAGACCTCAAAATAGAAAGGAAAAGATTTTACCTCCAAACATGTTTTTGAGGAGTTATGAAAAGAAATTCCTTGCTTTTCTGGTTCTAAATATACATAAAATATAAAGGCAACAAAAGCTTTGCAATTTTTCTTAATAGTTATGTTTTTTAAATAATGCTAGCTTGTAATATGGTTATTAAAGGTAATGATATGTTTATCTAGTAGCTATTTTAGTATTATAAATATCAATTATTTGTTAAGACTATTGTCCCTATATTGCTAAATAGAAATGTCTTAGCTTTTTAAGATTTGTGAAAGCTCTGCTTGTCCCTTGTTAAGGCCATGCTTGCCAAGGGCAGGACAGTAAGCCACATGTCCACATCCTTGTCCTCCTAGGAGAATTTCCATGCAAATCCTTTTCTCCCCACAGCATCAAGAGGACAGCCTTTAAAACATTAGTGGATGAAGTTCAGGAGCTCGAGGCAAAATCTCAAGACCCAGGAGCAGTCGTACTTGGGAAAAGGTAAAAGTCAAATGGAATATGTTCTTTCAAAAAAAGAATTTTACATTTTGTTCTTACGGGTGGTGGGAAATAAGCCATAAAACTGGCCATTTATTATCTGACTTGGGACTGGGTGGTATTAGTGACAGATTTTGGAATCAGAGAGGTATGGATTCAAGACAGATCTATCATTAAATATGAGTTGTCTTAGACAAGTTCTTAATGAACCGGGCCTCAATTTTTTAATCAATAAAATGAGACTCACATGCCTACTTTAAAGTGAAACGATGGAAACCAGGAAACACTGACCTTTAGTGGCAGCTCTTAGGTGACGGAGGCAAGTGATCATAAGTTTAGGCCAGCCTCAGCTGCATGAGAAATTTCAGGCCAACCTCAGTTACCTATTAAGACTTCGTCTCTAAAAACAAACTAAAGAACTGAAACAAAGACTATAAAATATGTTAGCTTAGTGTTAAATAACAAAAATTTAAAAGGAAGAGAATTTTTATTTCAAAATGGTATTTATAATTTTTGAAGGTCCGCAATCAGAATTAAGGTTTGCATTTTCAGCTTGGTGTATTCTTAGGAACCAGCCTAGATCCAGGTCATCCAACGAGTGAGTTCCACTATCCAGGGTTCTCTTCTTACCACTACATCCTCCAGAATCACAAGGCTAGATGGCAGATAAATCCATCAAGTACACAAAACATTGTTTAAAAAGAAATCAACTAAAAGCAATCTAGAATAAAAAACATAACTATGCAGATAGGGCTGGGGAGTCACTTTGTTTTTCTCTTGTCCCACTAACCAGCCTAAATGGTTTTTGTCTAAATTCATAGGAAACATTTTTTAAATCAAGCAATATGTCACCTTAGTCTTGCTTCAGCATTTTTATTCAGTCTGACAGACTGAGATAGGTGTCCAAGGGGGAGCTGAAGCTGAGGCCCTGGCCTCCGATTCCTACTGGCTCTCATTAGTTCACAGCAGCCCTTGAAACACTGCTGTGGAGCTGTTTTGAATGTAATGGCCCTAGCATATCTCCAGTACACCTGGTCATCCAGGCTCCTCACTTGTGGTCTGAATACACAGGACCCACTGAACCCAATGCAATGCAAACGGGTCCTCTCCAGATAAGAACACAGGGACTCAGAGAGATTAGGTCCCTAAAATTGTCAGCCTTGAGGCTAGACCAGTTGATTGAAGAGGTCCTGCTCCAAAGTATGATTCTGCCCTACAGGGTTTATCATACAAAAGCACCTTTTCTGTGACCTGGGACCTACATTCCTTCTGTCTTTGTTTTCTATCTTTCTTTCAAGTGATACAAGGGTAAGGAGACTTTCTAGCTCATGAAACTAAATAAGGCTATATAAGAAGAATTAGAAGAGAAAGGCACTGATGATGATACAGTTTCTATACTTCAAGTATATTCACCTTTGCAATTATGTTGCCAATGCCTGCATTAGCCCCTCCTGTCATTTACCTGTTACTGACATGATCAGCTAAGATACAAATGATGCTCTCCAGATCCTAACCATCCTATGAGGTCTACAACGTGTGTAGCCCCTTCCATTAAATAAAAAGTAGATCAGTGTGAGCTGGAAAGAGGCTTAGGGGTTAAGAACACTTGTCACCCTTGCACAGGACCTGCTTGGGTACCCAGGCAACCACATGGCATCTCACAGGCATCAATAAATCCAATTCCAGGGGCTCTGTCACCCCCTTTTGACTTCCACCGACACCAAGCATGCATGTTGTGCAAATATATACATGCAGACAAAATACAGGACACATAAAGTCTGAAAAATCAATGGGTCAATATAAACCAGAAAGAGATGGATCATACCCCTCCACCCCATAGAACCACTCTGTTAAAAGAGACTTCAGATATTTTTCCACTGAAGTTTTTCCAACCTTTTTAAATATCTCTTCAGCTTTCTTCCGGGAATGAGTTAGTTAAATTGACTAAATACTACAAGCTCAGCCCTGGTCCAGCACAAACCCGCATTCTCGATGCTCACTGGTGATCAAGGAGAGCATGGCGGCTTCCTGCCAAAAAGCAGCTCAAGGAGGGGGAAAGCAGAGGGATCTGTAGGAGACCACAACAGGACAGGAAAGCTGCCCTGCTCACCTAGACCCTTTGCAGGTTAGCATCGTGACATTCATCAAACAGCAGAGCCGGCTAATGGCCACAGCTGAGTATCAAACCGTGAGTCTCATTATCGTTAGTTACCTGTACATCATAAGATACACATCACACAGACTCCAGCGGTAGCCACGAGTTACTCTGCCCCCAACCAGGCCATAGTCTCTCCATAACTTCTTATCCCCTGCATCCCAGTATTGTTTTTTTGAGCGTGAAAATACTGTAAAGGGAATGAATGAGACCATCAGGGGTCCTGCTCTGTCACTTCCCACCTTAATCTTTACAGTGTCTTTCACTAAATTTGGAAGTAGGCTCACTTTAGTAAGCCCTCCCGACAACTCTCCACCTCCACCCCTCCAACCCTGCAGAGGTTGCAGGCCTGGGTGAGCACACCCAGCTTTTACATGACGCTGGAGACCTGATCCTGGTCCTAATGCTTACACAGTAAATGCTTCTCTCCACTGAGCTGTCCTCCAGCTCTAGCCTCTGGTTCTTGAATTCACATTCAGTTGCCTCACTAACTCCCACTCTTTGTCCCATAGAGAAGAGACTAGGGAATGAGGATGGCAGATGATTTGGTCATAGAGGGACATGATGAGGCTTGCTCCCAGGCTCTTAGTATTGTTTCTTAATGGAAAGTAATTTTGGAATTGTCCTAGCACTAACAAAATTCTATATCCCAGTTTTCGCTTTGGTATTTATGTCAGTATGGTAGGACATACTCTATGGGAAGTAAAGAAGCATATAGAAAAGCTGTTCTGGGGCTAAGATGGATTGCCAGTATAGTTCCATGGAATCTTTAGCACCTGGGTTCAGATCTATTGAACCTACATAAAAAGCCAGGCATGGCAGAGCATGCCTGTAAACTTAGCACCGTGAGGCCAGAAACTGTCAGATTCCCAAAGCCCATCTGTTGAGCAAGACACTTGCCAGTCGGTGAGCTTCCGGTTGACTGACAGATCCTGTCTCAAAACTTAAAGGTAGAGGATGATCAAAAACAGACACACCATCCACCCCTCCACATGTGCGTGCACATGTGTACACAACTATACTAGTGAATAACATTCGCCAAAAAGACAACACAACACGCATGTACATATGTGCACACTAATTTTTGCAATATTAAAAAAAAACAAAAAAAAAAAACTTTTCTTCAGAGTACCCATCACTATGGTGAAAGGGAATGGAGGATTCCTTCCTCCTAGGCAAAGATTAGGCCCATTAGGGTTGTGGTTCATTCTTTCAAGAGCACTGCTATCTCATTGTGCTGTGAGATTAACCCATTCATGACCCAGATGTGTGTTTACTTGTAGAGGAAAGGGTTTATCTCAGCTTACAGGTTACCATCATCTGGGGAAGCCAGGGCTGGAACTGAAGGCAGAAACCACGGAGGAATGTTACTCATTAGTTTCTTTTCTCTGGTCAGGTACTTTTTTTTAACAGAGTCAAAGCCTACTAGCTCAGGGTGCCATGACACCAACTCAGGCCCATAGCCCCCAGTAGGCTGAGCCCGCCCATATTAATTAGCAATCAAGAAAATGCCCCCACAGAGTTGCCGACAGGCCAGCCTCATGGAAACGGCCCTCAGTTGAGAGTCCCTCTTCTTGTGTATATGTAGATTTATGTCAAGTTGGTAAAAACTAACCAGCCCACCGAACCAATAAATGCCACTTTACTGTCCTTCAAAAGTGACCAAAATTCCTTTAAAATAACACGTTCTTTGACTGTGTATGAGTTTTTACCAACAGTAACATATTTCAGTGTTTCTGGGAGAAATACTATACTTAAACACAGTATCTTTTCATTCATTTCCAGCAAATACCTAAGTTACATGGCAGTCGTGAGTTAGAAATAAAGCAACAATGCTTAAATGATACTTACTGTGTGATTGCATTAAACAGACTTGGAATTTGCATATCTGGGTATGTAAATGAAAGACCCTACTAGACTGAGAGTAACTGCTCCCTAAGAATTGTAATAGATGTGGTTTTGCCGGGCGGCTAGATCTTGTTCCTTCTTTCTCTCTTCTGTCACGCTGAGTAAAGCTATCCAATAGCAAAAACCCTAAACTTTTACTATACTTATTTAGTATGTTATCCACATATTATAGCAGGACCCAGTAGTACTCTTAATCCCCATAACCATGGGTGATATAAAAGTGTATCAATTTTGAAATGATAAATGATTTCCTAAGGGTAGAAGAGAGACAGAGAAAGCCAGCTCATCATCACTTCTAACTTGTAAAGCACCCTGCTGCAGATGGCATTCATATTCCAGAGTGGGGACGCTGCCACATGAGAAAGAACACAGGCAGAAAACACAGATTCACCAAGGAAAGAACGAGGCAACAAAAAACATACTTGTTTTCTCAGCATGAGGTAGAATTAGGGCGTCAGGAATTAAAGCCCATGTGCAGCCGTAGCTCTCTTGCACCAAGCCAAGGTTAAGTACAAACAGAGGCAAAAAAAAAAAAAAAAAAAAAAACAACCTTTACAAAGTACCTTTTCTAATAAAATTCCTGGTATCTGGGGACAGGGGTGGGAGGGACCAGCACTTTTTGACTGCTTCCTAAGTGTCAATCACTTTGCTGACAAGTGGCTAAGCCATCCCTGTGTACTAGAGAGTTATGTATTGTCCTTCCATTGTAAGTGAGATGACCAAGGAAGGTTTGTCTACTGTGACCCAGCTAACAAGCAGCAAACTCAGAATTGAGTCAAAAACAGACTTCAAGGTTTATGCTTTTTCCTGATGGATGTGCTACTTTCCCAAGAAGGTCTCAGTGCTAAAAGATAGATAGATAGATAGATAGATAGATAGATAGATAGATAGATAGATAGATAGATAGATAGATAGATAGATAGATTTTTTAAAAAAGCAGCATGCTATGTATTTCAGCTGCTGAACTGTGGAGGATAAAGTCCATCCCTAGACTTCTTCAAGTATTGGAAGGCCACCCTGAAACCTAGAAAAAGAATTTGGGGAAGAAGCTGCCAGAATATTCCTTTGCTCTCTTCCAGCCTTCTATAAGGATTTCAGCTTAAACACCAGAGTCTGCCAGACACCCTATCCATAGTACACTGCTGAGATCCTCAGATTACCCCACGCTTAATGCCCAAGCTCCCAGACTCCCCAAAGGAGTCACCTGTGCTACTGTCCTTAGTGTCTCAAAGCTTGTAGTGTAGCTCATTTAAAAAGAGAAGGAGGAAAGAGAAACTACCTCATTGGAGATGATCCTTTTCCCTTTGTGTGTGGCAGAAATGGTTTACAACTAACTGCATTGACACTGGACTTTTGCACGAATTCATTTTCTTTTTTTTAATGGAGCTAATTCCCAGTGACAATAAACTATGTCTTGTAAGTCCTAGTTAGCATCCCTGGGCTTCAAAAACTATGTGAGAGAGATTAATACAAATGTCAACATTTCTAAACAGTCCCCTTCAATTTTTGCCTAAATGTCTGTGTAATTCATTTCTACAATGGGGATGATCTCTTTTTTTATGTATGTGTATATGATAAAGATAATTCCATTTCTGGCTTTCAAAAAAAAGATGGCAAAACACAGAACTAACATAATTTACAGCAGCTTAACTAAAACTTCTATGGTGAGAAAAAAGAACAAGATGGGATTTTTTTCTTTTTTTTTTTAGCTGATGCTCTTCCAGTTGTTAAAACATACTTTTGTGAGCCATTCACTTCAGCAGACAGACACCTTCACTCCACCTATGCTGACTGCTCTTTGCTGTCAGAGAACTCTGAATAAATCAGCCACTAGAGAAACGGCATGATTAGTAAGATGGAGGAGGCCTGTGAGCATGAGTCTGAATTGCTCAGATTCTTCTATCCAACAAATGTTTGGATTCTTGTTGTGAGTCACTGCACTGCATGTAGCAGAGGAAAGGGTGGTTAATTCTGTGGACCTCTCTGTGGAGACCAGGCTAAGCAATTACGGATTCTTGTTTTCTCGTTACTTTACCTAGCATAATTACTTTCAATAAATAAATAAATAAATAAATAAATAAATAAATAAATTGTGTTTTAAAATGAAATTGACGTACTTAAACCATATTGGACTGGTAATGGAATTTTTCTGATTAAAAAGGATTAAGATTTTTGCCCTCTGTATTTTTTTCATTTCCTTAGCATAACTAAAACTGTCATTTTATATCAGAGTATGTCAGAATGTGAGCAAGGTACAGTATGGCTAAGATAGCTGCTTTGAGACCCTAAAAGTTCTGTATTCACAATACATCCAGTGAGTCGATCAAGATTTGGAGGTGATTTGGTGATTTACTACTTGTGTTAAGCAGATTCTGTATCTGTTTGATTTAGATATAATGGTGCTGGGTACAGAAACCTTATTTTTCCTAGATTATCATGCGGAAATGGCTTCAAAAGTTTCTAAACACTTAAGATCTCATTCGCTATCTAGAGAAATAGAATTAAAAAAAAGAAGTTCGCACTGCAGATTCTCCGGCTTTTGTTCTGTCTAGCTCTGCTGGTAGTCCTGAGGAGAGCGGGGCTCCCTGAGCTGACAGTGGGTCTCACACTTTCGTGCTTGCTCCACAGCCTCACAGAGAGGGCACAGCTGCTCAAGAATGTCTTTAAGAAGAACCATGTGAATCTGTACCGCTCTGAGTCCTTACAACAGAACCTGCTCCGTGAGTATTGAAATTTTGATTAAATGAACTTGCTGTGCTCTGCGGATCCCAGCATGCAGCAGAGCCGTGTGTTCAATTTGCACCATATTTAACTATTATAAAATTCATGATTTAAAATTTTTGCAACCTGATATATAGAAACAAATGGTTGGTTAACAAACCCATGGGCTACACTCTCTCCCAGTTAGTAACGAATGTTAAAGTGCGGCTGCCTTTACATTCCTTGGAGCCTTAAATCTTAAAAAGAAACAGTGAGATAAATCTTAACTCTTAAAAGCTGCCTGTGTTATCTTTTCTACTTGAATAATTCTACCAGAGTCTTTTCAGCTCTCATGCAATGCAAAGAAACATATATTTTACCCTTCAAAAATATTTATGCATATTTAGAGTTGGAAGAAGTTATTAGGTATCTCACCCTCTTAACATTTCAAGGACCTGAAAGAGAACATAATATATGTAGCCCTATAGTAAATTTATTGGTGTCAGTAATATATCTTTTATTTTGTGTTTCCATGTGTAATTTATTTTCTTTTATATATATACCCATGTTTTGTGCTTTTGGACTTTATATATCAAGGGGCCTTTTCCAAAGATATGATGCCCCTAAGGGTCATCTCTTATACCCACACCCCCTCTGACTATATAAAGCATCAATGATGTGTGTGTGTGTGTGTGTGTGTGGTGTGTGTGTGTGTGTGTGTGTGTGTGTTGGGAGGCAAAGAGAATGTACCATAAAGAAAACAGGCCTCTTTTCTATCACTGACAATTTCTGTGTGTTCCTCTCTCTTCCCTCTTCGGTGCCATTAATTAACAAATGATCATATATCTATTTATAAAGAACAAATGATCATGTATCTTACAGAGAACAACAAATGATCATGTATCTATTTATAGAGTATAGGGTGGTATTTTCATACGTATGCTCATGTGGTAGAATAATTTAATCAAGCTAATTAATACATCCCTCTGTTCATCTACTCCAACCTTCTCACTCACTTGGCACCTGCCTAAAAATGTACCCAATGCCATGTTCAGAGTCTGAGCCCTTCCCTCACAAGGAAGCAAATGTGAAGGGAGTAGACTTGCTACGTGGCTCTGAGGTCAAAGGGAGATTTGACAGCTTCAGCCTAGTGTAATGGGAAGCAGAGTTTAGAGGATCCACACTGGCAGCCGCTGGCCCTTCCACTCTTCCGTTTTGCTGCTGAACTTGTGTCTCTTCCAGATGTGAAACATGAGTGCCCCTGGCTTCTGAAGGTGGGAAGGATGTAGCAGACCTCCCAGCAGATGGTGGTACACCGTAACTGACAGTAATTTCCAGTGAGTTCATTAACCAATTTCTGCTCTTTTGTTACTTACAGACGGCTATGCTTTCTCTCAAGATGAAAATGGCATCGTCTCACAGTCTGAAGTGATTAGAGCCTATGATACCACGAAACAGAGGCCTGATGAGTGGTGATTGGCAGGCCTAGGTCACCAGCCCTCCCCCACTCTGTCTCTGAGGAGAACTGTCACAGTCTAAGGTCATCACTGCAACCTGCTGACCAATTCCAGTCTGGTCCATGGGGAGAAAAAGAGGATCTGAGCTGATCTCACAGATGAACTTCAAGGACATGGCGCTATGTGACTACTGTAACACCATCGTCCTCGGATGTCCTCAAGTACCTGCTAAGGCTTTGTAAAACGATAATGGAAATTACCTAATATCTTGCCAGAGTGCTTTCTCAAAATGGGGGCAGGTCAGTGTTCACAAGCTGTCCCTCTGGGGCGGAAACTATCGTTCATTGGCTTAACCACCAGTCAATCAACCATTTAAAAGAAACAACAACAACTCAGAAATGATGTTAAGGGAAGTACCCTCGATATCCAGACTTAGAGTTCAGGATATGCTGACCTAAGCCAGCTCATTGTACTGAGCGTTTCTAGACAAAGGCATTGATATGTGTTTGTGTCAAAGAATGTCTTGCTAAGTGTTTGCCAAAGACATTCAGTGTGTGTGTTTCTCATTCAGTAGTCATCTGCCCAGAAATTTAAAAGAGAGTCTTTTTCACAGTACCTCTGTACGATCTGCATGCTTGACTTTTCAAACATGAGCGTGACTTAAAATTTGAGCATTTCCAGGCATTTGCTACTAAAATCTGTGATGTCGCACCTTGGGCCTTACAACCGCTTCTCTGTTGTTTGTGGTTTTTATTAGTTCCCGTAGGAGGGGACGTGTGTCCGTGTGACTGTTGTTACAATGCTGACTTTTCTGTTTGAATTGTACTGTCTGTCATTTCTGATGAACTTTAGACTCTTTTAGATGTTCCTTTAAAAAAAAAAATCTGGCTTCTGCTGTATATTGAGTGACAGTGACGCCGCTTTGTCTTCCCCCACCCGTCCTAAGAAAATTACCCTTACATATTTATGTGGGATTTCCAAAGACCTTTGGGATAATCCGTGAGATAATGCATGGGCTTTTTGTCATGTACATAGGCTCAGCTTTTGTCCTGTGCTGTTTGTTCTTCACTGTGGGCTCCCACTGGAGATGATATATGTAGCACCGTTGGTCTCATGGCGACTACCCGTATGCTTAAGCCTGAAAATTATTTCACAGTTCACTGGGCCAACGACTCCCAAAAACAAGTCAGGTACTGCTTAGCGGCACGAGACACATAGGTAGCCAGCATTTCCCCCATTTTAAGGAAATACCTATTTTGTTCAAGTTTAACACCTTACAGTCAATGAATACTTATCAAGAGTAGGGTTCACTGATAGGTTTTCAAATATGTGTTCGCTCTGATTAGTTTGGCATCTCCCATGAAATCTCCTGGGGGAGAAAAATACCTATTTTGCTACCAACAGTAAATGGTGAAGGGGCTATTTAAAAAACACCACCCAGTTTTCTACAGTTTTTATGGTATTTTTTTCATCTTAAAAAGATTTAAAAAAAAGGGTGGGGGAGTTCTAGTTTTCAGATACACTTTGGAGATTGAAACAAATTCTTCTGCCTTCTATTCAAAAGCCTGTTTGCCTTTATGCGGATTACCAGCAAAATAGACCTTTAAATATGTGCAAGGACTGGCTTTGGGGGGGGGGTGTCTCCATATTAGCCCGTTAAATCATTTCATTGCCCACTCCCCTTTTCTTGGTCTGAATTTAAAACTAGATTCCGAGTCTCTTCTCTAAATCTGTAGCTAGTTACCAGTGTGTTTCCACATTCCCTGCAAATAAGAGGTTCTAAAAACTCACGTAATTCTAAAGGGAGCAGAGTGGACATAGCTTACATCTCAGACCATCCCGTTTGGAGCTCAGATCAGCCGACACAGGAATCAAAACATCTAGCAGAACCATACACCTAGAAACTAAGCTGACCTTCCAGGTTGTGAGGCTGTAGTCTTAGCCATCTACCAGCTGAATCTGGAGAGTGGGTTCTCCTCAGCCTCCTGGTGGTGGCAATTGAGGTCATACCCCACCCACCCACCCAAATGAGTGGTTATCCAAAAAAGGCTCGATTTCCTTTGCCCTAGCCATCAGAGGTATCTGTCTCCAGATTCCTCACATGAAAACATTATAAATGAGAAAGGAATCTTCTGACCTCCGCCTGGAAATCTAATGTCCTCTTTTTGTGTTGAATCATGAATTGTTTTGATGGATCTCTTCCACCAGAGTATACTCATGGTTAATCAGTATACATCATACCCTGAAAATGAGACTCTTCATGCCTTTTGTCCCTGGATCCTGTGTTTGAATGACGGGCATTAACTTGGTCTCCCTGTTCTTACGATGGGGAGAGCACGGGGAGTAAAACTTGAAATAGAGACTTGCTATTGCAGCTGAGTGTATAGAGACTTAATCCTCTTCAGTTTCTAACCTTTGTCAGCTGGGGAAAAGGCATATGGTTTTACCATGGATTTGAACGGCTGCACTCAAAATGACTTTAAGCCTATGTTTTCTGAAATAAACAACATATAACTCCAATTTAAAAGTCCCCTATAGGGGACTCTGGTAAATGTTGACATGATTGCTTTGTAATGTTTACAATCCAGAAAAGGCTGTTTATGGCAGAAAATCCTCATTACTCTAGCATTGAAAATCTGGGAGGTGAATCGTTCATGTTGGGTCCCTGGGATATCACACATCAATGTGGAGCACAGACTTTCTCTGTGTGTTAGATATACACCTAACAGTTCACTACTGTCTCACACCTGAAAGATGCTCTATTCATGAAGGTATTAGCAGGAAAGCAATGCTCTCAGGAACCTAGGACATTTAACACAGTAAATGTGCCTCTTGGCTGGTACTTCACTCAGTGTTCCCTGGGAGACAGCATCAGCAGTCAGGAGAACTTACTGCAAAGCTCTCTCTCACCCAGGCAGGTAAAGGGATAATGCCAAACAAGAGAGCCATGGATTGTGTTGTCATTAAAGAGAGTCAGTGAGTCCTTTTCCTTCCCAACAGGTAAAAGCATGTTATCTCAGCATTTAATGATATACTTTAATTTTTCAATTCAGAGTCCCAGATAGCTGATGTGACATTCACAGTAGGTTAATTTGTTCTGTACTCAGTGCCACACTCATAACCTATGATTTAAAGATGACCTTTCAGAAAACAAATGCTAGTCAGAAAGCAATGGGTGGTATCCTTTTTAATCAGTGTATAACTATTATAAAGCTATTCATCAAACACTTGGTCTTTGATGGTTCCTGGTCTTAAAACTTGCATCATGAAACGAATCGTTAGTCTGATAATTAAGCTACAAAATTTATCAAGGAAATGCCCCACTCATTCACACCATGGTGAACAAGTATAAAGAATTCCTTCTGTCCGTTGCTTACAATAGCACCGTGTGGTCCGTGCCTCATAAATGCTTTGTAATGATGAGTATTTCCGGACTGTTTCTTAAACATATCGTAGTCTGATTTTTCTCACATTAAAATAAAACACTTGTGAAACTTAGTTATACTTTGCTGTGTTTTAATTAACCTTCAACAGTTATTAAAATGGAATGTAAGGTAAATCTTAAGAAAAGGAAATAAATGCCTTTCGTGTTTCGTATTGATTTACTTTCTGTAGAAAAGCAGCTGGTTGAGGTTTTTGGTGTGTGTGTGTGTGTGTGTTTGTATGTGTGTTTTGGTTTTTTTTTTTTTTGGATAGGTTTATGGTTTGCATGAAATAATATTTAAGGTGATTCAGGCAAATGCATGGCTTTTGTGTAAATCCTTATATTTATTTCTGTCTTATGAAACTTTACCATGACCTAAGTAGACCTGAATATTCAGTGGACAAGCTAATCAGTCCTCCACACAACTTTTTTTTTTTTTAAAGAAATAAATGGGTTGTTTTACAAGTTCCAACAAATTCAGCTAAATCTTTTATTATTATTATTATTATTATTATTATTATTATTATTATTATTATTATTATTATTTAATTGAATCTTCTGTTTAGCTTGCCTCCAAGAACTCTTCTTTAGAAAGTTCATAAACTTCTCAGCAAATAATCTTCCTTAACTAGGAAGAAAAGGTGGACTGGCCTGTGCGCTCACTTTGAATTAGCAGCAGCTTTCCGTTGGTAAGTACGCTCTGGTGGAGATGAGATTCCCAGTCGTAGACTAGAAGCCATAAATGCAGCGAGTGCCCCGTTTGCAGGCCTCCTCGGGCTCATTTCTCACCTTTTCAAGTGTATGAGTTAAAGTAAGGACGGCAGCCTTGGAAGGCAGCTATGAAAGGCTGCAGTTTGCTTTAAAAAAAAATAATAAAATAGACATTCAGCTCCGTGGAAAAGCCATTCCTGCCGACACGGCTGTAACGATCGTGATGCTGCATGCGTGGATAAGTGTCGAATCTGTGCTTAAAGTGGTTCTCTCAGGTTTGTGTATCTTGATGTTTGATGCACTGTGTTTTATAAATAGTTACAAATGTTGAGTATCAACTCCATTTCTATGCACTGTCCCGTGTCATCGGCCTTTTGTGAATGTGCATGTTTTAAACTGCAAATTTTAAACATTTTTGTCCTCTAATTGTTATTAAAAAATAAAATAAACTTTACCATTATATAAAGGAACTGGCTGGTATTGATTGCTACTTTTAGAAATTATGTTGCTTTATAAAGGCACAAACCCACGGTAACTATAGTCTGGGATGCTGTATCCAACTGGTCACTTCATAACATTTACAGCTGTATTTAAATCAATTTAATTCAACTAAATGAGATAGAATATTAGTCCTAATTTGATAGGAGAGTAGTTTGTGTACTTAATGCAAATATTTTTTTTTTGGAAAGTTACTATATTTCAAATTTATTGTCTAGAAATGTCTGACAGGTATCTCTGCATTTTAAACCAGCTTGTCAGTAAACAGTTCACTAAAGGTCTCTGTCCTTTTGTGTTGGATGAATTTTCATAGGTTCTCTAAACCCACTTTAAAGAGAGAGGGAGAGGTGGCCAAGTTTAGCCAACATTTGAAGGAAGTAACCATAAAATAATAAAATGGGCCAAAAGTATATGGAAACATGGAATAAGTGTCATTTTTTTTTTCAGAAACAAGCATCTTTTAATAAAAGCTCACCCAATGAAGATGTATTTGGTAAACTGCTAGAATCGAAGTTCTTAATACAGGGGTACTAAAAATGAGATACTGAAAAGCATCTGATTTGACAACACCATGTCTGTTTAGCTGTTGGGAGCCCCTGTCCTTCTTCCCAGACTTCCTGAGGCACCTGGTGGTCGATCTTCATGCAAAGCCCCAGTAAAACAGTTTATGGAGAAGTTACCTCTGTGTTCTATTACAGTTTACACACTAACTGCCATTCCCCTTTAAAAGGGTGGGGGTTACATGTGTGCTGATACTGACGCCTTGACTTAGGATGCCTTCTGCTGTTGCTATAGGCAACAGCAAACTTGAAACACACCCTCACAATTCGGTATGTCATCCCCATTTAAAGTCTGTTTTCTCATGCTTACAGCATCTTTAACTTAAAGCTACATTGCTGTAACACAGCCACCCCAGTTTAATGAAGAGAAGCCTTTCAAACCTGGATAATTTCACAAGTAAGCTTATAAAACGGTGTTGGAAAATATGAAATATGTTATAACGTTTGGTCTTTATTAAGTACAGACTGGGTAGCTAGCGATTGCAAGAAAAACGCTGTCAGAAAATCTCACTAATAATGAACGTTCATTGAAAGTTCTAAATAACTAGGCATGTAGTAATACGTGTTAACACTTTGCTCCCTTAAATAACTTAGCATGCTTATAAATTTGTATTTTCCCTAAACATACATGAAATTTTAAAAAGTAAAATGATACCAGTTTAGTGTAATGTATCAGATTCCTGGTTGTAACTGTATATATTTTAGGAAGCCTTTTAGTTATTTCAGTTTAGGGAATTTTTTTCCTGTGGGTTCAAATCCACCTAATGCAGACACACAGAAAGAAAGAAAGAAAGAAAGAAAGAAAGAAAGAAAGAAAGAAAGAAAGAAAGATAGATAGATATGCCGGGTGGTGGTGGCACAAGCCTTTAATCCCAGCACTTGGGAGGCAGAGGCAGGCAGATTTCTGAGTTCAAGGCCAGCCTGGTCTACAGAGTGAGTTCCAGGACAGCCAGGGCTACACAGAGAAACCCTGTCTCGAAAAAAACAACAAAAAAAAGAAAGAAAGAATGAGAAAGAAAGAAAGAAAGAAAGAAAGAAAGAAGGAAAGGAAGGAAGAAAGAGAAAGAAAGAAAGAAAGAAAGAAAGAAAGAAAGAAAGAAAGAAAGAAAGAGAAAAAGCAGGCAGAAAAAATAAGAGTAAACAGTCTATCCATTTGGACAATTCAAAATATAATCCGTAGGCTTTGGAATGAATAATCAATTTTAAAGCAAAATTACTCTGTTAGATTTGTTTCCTAAAGCTTATGATAAAGTGAATGCAAAGCCCAGGCAGTGGTTTGGGCCCATGTGTTAAAGGCTCGGTCCACAGGTGGTAGTACTGGGAGGTGGGGCCTAGTGGAAGATGTTTGGAGACAGGTTCTCAAGGAGGGTAACCCTGGCCCCTCCTCAATCCTGCTCTTCCCTGCCACTCATGAAGGATGAAGCTTTGCTTCCTACATGTTCCTGCTCTGATATGCTGTCATGAGCCCAAAGCAAACAGAACCTCCCAAACTGAGCCCAAATAAACCTTTTTATATTCTAAAGTTCAGCCTCAGATATTTTGTGACAGTGCTGGAAAACTGACTAATGGCAACCATAGCACTCCAGACGCTGGACCAATAATGGGCAACAACAGGAATTTGGCCATTTCTCAAGAGGCCAATGATTCATCAAGACATCATTTTCTGTTCTCCATCCCCAGTCAGAGGTACATGCTATCCCACAGCAACTGGCCTTTCATTTTTACTTTACAGTATTTTTACTCTCCATACCATTAATTTCTATCCATTAATTTCTACCCAGATCCCTCCCCATTAGAGTGCAGCTGATCTGAGAGAGTGGTTCTTCTCCGGACAGCTCAAAGCAACAAGCTACTATTAACATTCCCATCTTACAAATGAAAAAAGCAAGAGGTAAAGCAAATAGTCAAAAGACCCTTCTAAGCAAGAGCCAGAAAATTAACCAGACATAAAAGCTCAAAAGTCAAACTTGGTGTCTTCCATTTCTTACATGTAAAGTGGGAAATGTGCATCATCTAATGTTCCTTTCCGTGCTCTCATGATATAGCATGAACTTCATATCTATCCGGACCCATGATGCTATAGGATATGCAAGACACAGTGCAACTAGTCACTTTCCCCCAGTGGATTTTCTGAGAAATATTTTGGGATGTTTTCCTAAGAAACGTGGTCCTTCTAGGCTGATGTCATAAAGAACACAGAGTTGCAGAGCTGACCTCCCAGGACACAAGGGTTATCTCTCCTATCCTGTTTGTCGTCCTAGGACATGCTGCTCATCCTTCTACTGTGGTTTCCCCATCTATAAGACAAGCATAGGACAGTCCTACATCAGAGGGAGGACTGACTGGAAACTCAGCAAGGTAGTGTAGAAGTGTCTTGAGAAATGAGTGATGATTAATAAATCTAATTATAGGAATGACCACGTTTCAAAATGTAGAATTCTAGTTTTTGTAACCATCACATTTTGAGGATGCTGAGACTCTTAATTCTTTGTGAAAAATAATAAGATGTTCATCCAGATAACTTGCCACTGTGTTTTGTGGTAGTGGGACACAGTGAGCATGTCCTCAGAGATTCCAAATGGCATGACTGATCCCCCATGTTTAATTGTCCAAAAATGAAGATATGAGCAATTCACAGTCCCTCATAAAATATTTCAAGGCTGCCACTTGCATTTAATATGTTTGGAGAATATGAAATAGTAACGATTGGTCTTTGCCTCCAAGTACAAACTACTAGCAATTGAAAGAAAAACACTGTCAGAATAATTTCATTAACATTGAATGTCTAATGCAATTTTTAAATAGCCAGGTATGTAGTATATGTTAACACTTTTTACTTCCTTAATAACTTAACTTGCGATGTTGATGTTCAAGAGTTCTAATCTGACCCTGGGTGCTCCTGACGCTTTTACCTTCACAGATCTTGCCTCTTAATTCCATTACTCTTCTCTACTGCCCCCCCCCCATTAGTGTTCCTCACTCAAACCCACCACATGGTTTTCCCAGCTCACACCCCACAGCAGGCCCTCAGTATGAGTCTGTCCATCCTGCATCACTGTTATAACCACAGCATCCTAAAGACTAGGCTATAGACGCATCTTCTTCTACCTGACTGTGAGCTCCCTGGGAGAAGGGATGATATCGATTCTCCATTTTTTTTTTTTTGCATGTGTATGTGTGATGTTTGCACATGTGTGTATGTGTGTTTGCAGGGGGTGCCACATTTGTATGTGGACTGTGTATGTGGAAGCCCGAGGATTATTATCAGGAGTCTCTTTGATTGCCTGCCCTCTACCTTATTCATTGAGGCAGGGTTCCTCAGTTGAACCTAGAGCTCACTGATTTAGCTAGTCTAACTAGCCAGCTTGCCAGAGATCCCCTGTCTTCAACTTCATAGGGAAGTTGGAAATACAAAGTGGCTGCCATACTCATTCAGCATTTATGTGGATGTCAAGGACCCAAACTCCCGCCTCTCAGACTTGTACGTTTATCCACTGAGCCATGTTCCTGGTCAATATAGAGCTTTTTCTAAAGCACCTGCAACATCCCATCTCAAGCCCTAGTTGCCTTGTCCCAGCCAGTAATGGAGAGTAGAGGTATCTGGGATAGGAACTGCATTTAATTCCACTTGGAGTTTTCAATGGAGCCTCACACAGGGCCAGACCCAAATGTAAGGAATGTGATTCAAAGGCTTGTTGAAAGAGACACGTCTAAAACTTACCAAGGGATGGCTTTATTATGTTAAGATCACAAATAGTATTAGCAGCCACTTAGCTTCCAAAGAGAAGGCTTGTACAAAGATACATTTTGTGTCACCAAGTACATGAGTATATGATTTGATTCAATGTCACTGAATGCCACATGACAATAAATTACATACACAACACCATCCTAGTTTTAAACACTATATAGCCAGCTGATTGGTTGGCGAATCCCACAGCAGCAGGGAAGTCTAGATGAGAGCACTCCATGAATCACTCGGCACCAGTGTGCCTAAAGAATGCATTCTGTTCTCCAAAGTAGCAGGAAACAAAGTATAGCCACTGACAAACTGGATCTGTGCTTAGCACGGGATGGGGCATTTCTGTACTCGAGCAGACACTGTGGAACTGGGCATGAAAGGGCGAAATTGGCTCAGTCACCTCTCTGTGAGTCCTTAATAGTCTGCTGAAGCTTCCATTCTCTCTCTCTCTCTCTCTCTCTCTCTCTCTCTCTCTCTCTCTCTCTCTCTCTCTCTTCCCTCTCCCCCTCCCACTCTCTCAGTCTTGCTCCCTCTGGCTCTTGTTCTTGCTCTCTCCCCCTCTCTCCCCCTCCCTCCCTCTCATTAGCACACAGAATGGGTTTATTTTAATTACAGATATATTGCCTGTAATTCATTTTTTTGACAATTAGAGAGATTACAAAATAAGAAACATTCATTGCACTTAGTAGGGCCAAGAATCAGCACATTAAAGCAGGGTGTGACATCACACAGCCATAACCCCAGGGTGGGGGGTGCTGAGGCGGCAGGATTATGAGTTCTAGACCAGCCTTGCTATGTAGGGACACCCTATCTCAAAAAACAAACTAAATACGTTTTAAAGCAGGTGTCATCCTGGTGTTTAAATCATTCTCTACACACCAACTCCAATATTAACTTGCTGCAGAAAGTCTCTTCCTCCGTTTCCAAATCTGAAGATGGCAAGTATAATACCTCTGAGTTGTTTGGAGGATCGGGGGCGTTAACACACAACTGCTCAGCACTGGGCTTGGCTTGTGAAGTTAACTTAAAACTGTCAAAGAAATGGTCCAGAGATACTACAACCAGGATGCTGATCCAGTTGTGTGGGTCTGAGCACAGTCTCAAACATTTGTTCTTTACATCCCGCTGTCTCTTTAGTTGTTTTTGCGTGTAATCTTGACTACTTGGGAGAAAGACCAAATTTGCATGTGGGAGAAAGGACTCGGAGTTGGCACCCCTCTAACTTCCTGGCAAAGGAGTAATGCCTTCCAACTGGTTTTCTCTGACCCTCAACTGGAAAACAAGGAAGCCAATTAACCCTCCTAGGGCAGGATTCTACCTCTGTTGAGTTAGGACAGGGCTACTGAAGATGATACCTGACAGAACAAATTCCCATAAGCTAGACTCTCCAAGTGCACCAGTGGTGGTAGTAAAGGAGATGGGGCACGTGGATGAACAGGAAAGGAATTGGTAACAGGTGGGTGCATTGCCTGAGGAGGGTTGGGCTGAGCCCACAGTAGGGCAGGACTGAGCTCACAGTAGAGTAGGACTAGTAATGTCACATCTTCTATGTATAACAAAAACCCAGAACATTCTATGAAAAAATATCCGGGTAGTCAAACTCTACAGGCCAAGTGACATGTGAGGACCACAGAGAGACTGTTTTCTAAGGACTCTATAAAAACAGACCTCTGCTGCTTTCCAAAGTCCTGAGGATGCCAATTTTACCTTAATTTTAAAAGATGGAGTGTGGGATAAAAATCTATCCTCTTATTAGATAGCAAAAGAATTGTCACTAAGAGCATAAAATAAAAAAATCCTGATTTGAAGACTTCAAATAGAGGAAACCAGATAAACTTATTTATTGTTTCTAGCCTGGTCCTTATGCGTTGTAACCAGATATCAAACACAGTGGCACATAAAATGTGGAATACTGACTGCTCACACTAATGCCCACCCCCCGACTTTGAGCAAAGTTACAGTGTGACTTCTAAATAATTAGTACTGTCAATGTGGTAAGTAAATTAAATTACAAATCTTCACTTTTATATATAATTCTTTATACAAATAAATGTTTTAAGACCCAATTGTCCAACTTCCGTTTAAACACTAATATTGCTGAACAAAAAGTCTGCAATAAATATTCCCTCAGGTTGGCGGGGAAGGTGATTTTTACCCAGAATCTGTGTTACAACAAATGTCTGAGTATATATTTAAAATTTTAAGCTTCCCATGTGGTTACTGAAACCTTGTATTTTGGAAAAAGAAAACTCACATTTTAAACAAAATTTGTTATTAATTTAAGAAGTAAATGTTCTCATCGTACTAATATTACTTATGGTTAGGTTGCTCCAAAAATTATAAATAGGTAGTTCACTGGCCCTTTAAGCTTACTTAACAGTTAGTTTTTAAGTGAACCTTTATAATTAAAGTTAAGTATATGTCTTTCCTTATTTATGTATATATTTGTACTGTAATTCAACACAGGAAAAGGAACACAGAGCACTTTTCTACAAAGAATAGCTGAATTGTCCAGTAAAATATTTTCTTTCAACTTGGAAACTGAACATCAAGCTGATGAATATTTTAACAAAAGGTGAATAAGTTGTCATGTTCACCATGGTTGCTAGGTCTCCTGTAATTGTAGCCAAGGACCTCAAGACCAGAAAGTGCCGAATCATTCTGGACCTTTCTTCCATGAGCTTGATGGGTTACCACAAATTTCCTCAGAAGTGAGAGTGACTTGGCCAAGACAGCAACACTCCACCTGGCTGCCTTTTTGCTCTATGGCCTATTCACAACCACCGCCCGTCAACTGGAACTGAAATCTGGACAGCTTTTCCCAGGTAATGGGGGCTCCTGCTGGAGAGGGTATGCAAAATACTGGGGCGACACCAGGAAACCGGATGGTTGGGTTAGGTGTATGGTGTGGCCAGTGGTGTAAGGTGGAGGTGATGAGGGTACCAAGCAGCTTGGCTCAGCCCTGGCAAAGGAGAACCTTCGGACCGATCCTCCTGTGGAGCTGGAGCTGGTGGCTGTGCTGGACTGCCTAGAAGCTGCTCTGAGACTGGTGGAGGTGAGGATCATGGGTAAGGTCTCTGTCTGATAGCTTCGGAGTGAGAAGCGGATCGGCTGCTGGGAGGGCTCCTTGGGTCTCAAACAGGTGCAACAATAGATAGCCACTAACGAGCCCAAAATGATGAAGGCGATGAAGATGGAGCCGACGATCAGGAAGGGGACGTAGACGGGCTCTGAAAGGCAAAAGCAGACATACACAGATGCAGGGTAAAAGCCACTCAAACCCTAGCCTCTGCTTTAGTGTCTTAAGAGACAGGAGGCAGAGGCTCATTATAGCTACCGCTGTCAGCTCCGTTTTTTAGAGCATGTGACTGGCAACCTCCAAAGTACAAACCATGGTGAAGGAATGCTCTTCCTATTCCTGGCAGGGAGGACGCAAACGGGTGCTGTAGCCTCTGTTAGCAATTAGCCATCATACTGAACATCTGGAAGTCCGAAAGCCTATCGTCCTCTTCATGCACTGAAGGGAGAGGGTGGGCTTGGGAGGGTCACCATGCATGTGCTTTTAAATCTAGGTTTTAGGAGTTTGATCACGGTGGGACACTTAAAGGCCTAACCCATCTCCTAGACTGACAATCCATCTCCTGTCCAAACATTTCCAGACTAAGCAATGAGAACCAGGCCTGTTGAATGAAGCCCCAGGGTGTTATACAGCTCTAGAAAGAGCAGGAGAAAGCAATCCATGGTGAGCCCCAATTTACTGTGTCTCCCACCATCTCACAAATCACCAGTCCTGACTCCAGATGTCATACCTCTGTGTCTATACTCCCACCCACAGAAAGAACAACATGTAGTTCTCAGTATTGGTGACCCAGACTCTTTTTCTAAGCACATTCCCAAGACAGAGCCCCCATCTCTAAAAGGCAGATAGAAAGAAGACGTTCTTTTCCAGAGGTATCAGGGCAGCTCTCTTGGTCTCTTCTCTGTGTAAAAGAGCCACGCTGAGATGCAGTCTCCAGCTTAGGGGCAGCCGACAAGACACCTGGGTTTACTCAGGCCCTTGAGCCTGGTTTTCTGTATCAGATTCGACATTTATCACAGAGGCCTTGTGAGATAGAAACTCCCTCTTAGCCAGGTAAAAATACATGTCTTTTCCAAAGACTCAGCCAGGGAGTAACAGGTAGCAACTACCCATGGGCTACTAACTCTGAGTTCTTCAGCGTCCCTTATGTCCCCCATGTGAGTACCAGTGGTGTGTACAGGCCAGGTGAAGTTAGCCTGCACTCCTTGTGTGCTGACCCCAACAGTTGTATGCTAGTTTCATCAATAAACTGACTCTTTGATGGCAATAGGCCCATTTTAAATTTGAGAAGAGGCCCGGTATAGTTGAGTCACTAGAGGTTAAACTGCTGGCAGGAGACAAAGTCACACTATCCATCTGGTTTGGCCTGGTCTCAGACTCAGTAAGTGGGGAGAGTGCTCCTATCCTCCGGTCTCTTTTTTGGACAATGCGCTCCCCACCCAGGAGGCAGGCTTAGCCCTGCCTAGAGGAGCAGAGAAGTTTGGTTTTCTAACAGGCTGTGATAGCCTAGAGCCCCCTGCTTTCCACTGTGTTGTCTAGAAACTACCTCCCAGATCCTCCGGACTGGGCTTTTTAACACTCCCCCTCCCTCCCCCCCCCCCCCAAATTAAATCCCAAAGGAAAACACCGAGATGCTGATCCCTCTTCTATGGGTTGTCAATCGCAGGATGGGATTCAAATGACTGCTCTTGTTTCTCTCCCCCTGCCTTTCTGGGAATCTTAGTGTGCAGGCCCCGCTCGCTGCTTCCTCCCAGTCCGGGGAGTCACAGGCTCTCAGCTCCGCAGGCTTCTCGGGTTTCCTGGCAGTAAAACCATCGCCTTGAGCTGTAAAGGCTTTCCCTGATGTTCCAACTCAAGTGGAAAACTTTTTTTCAAGGTGTAAATTTCCTCAGCTGGGGACCTGATTTATTCACCTCTTAAGTGAGCAAGTGGACAAGTGAGCGGAAATTTGACCCGTGTTTTCCGACGTGAGAATAGGGGCCCTTGAGGAAGCCCTGTGACCCTGAATTTTAAATCCTCACCTCGAAGACTTGGGTGTTTCTGAAAAGCGTGACAATAGGGGGTGGGCTAGAGAGGGTAATTGGATGCAGGGGATTGAAAGGAAGTTGGAAGAGTGACGAAATGCTAGTACTGGACAAAAGAAAATAAGGGGTTGAAAAATCAGCCTGCGGAACTGTACTTGGGCTCTTGATCAGAGTCGCGTTCCCTGGCACCGGCACTTCTGGAGCTTCCCCCATTTGACCAGAGCGCCCAGGAAACCCAACCTAGCTCCAGCTGTCTTTCCCAGAAGCACCAGGTGCCCGCCAGCCCTGCAGTTCCTGCGAACCCTTGCAAACTTCCCCTAGGGCCGAACCGTGGGGACCACGTGCAGCTGGGATCCAAACTGCCAAGCGATAGGACCCCTGACCTGAAATACGATCACCCACTTTTTCCTCGATCCCTAGACCCAGCGGGGTTCACTTTGCGGCCTGAGCTAGTAAGGCCCGACCTGTGTCGGGTGGGCGAGCCTTGTCCGCCCAGGGATACCGCACTTACGCGCGGTGATGCCAGGATGCTCCAGCTCTCCGCGGTCGTTGGTGCAGCCGCCCTGCTCCAACCTGGCGTCGGCTGCAGCGCAGCAGTAGCGCAGCGCACACGAGCCGCAGCAAATGGTGGCGTCCTGCGTGTCGAAGTCCTCGGGGCACTGGAACCCCTCGTGGTAGTTGCCCTGCGCGTCCACCCAGCCGTGGCAATATTCCCCAGGCTGCTGCGCGCCCGCCGGGCCCCAGCGCAGCAAGCCCACGAGCAGACAGAGCGCCAGCAGCGCCCCCATCGCCGCCCCGCGCCCGGTGGCAGCTGAAGAGTCGGAGGGCGGAGCTGAGGCTCCGGGGACCACGGTTCCGCCTCCCCCCGAGGCACCACGCGGCCAGTTGACCTCCCGGTCAAGAACGCGCTTTCGTGGGTTAGCAGCGCCTGGGTAGGAGACGTGGGCTGCTCTGCGGGCTCCGGTGGCCGGAGGACAGCATGGTGCGCGAGGGCGAGGGGACCAGGGCTCGCGGGAGGCCACCGCGGAGGCTGAGACTGAAGCAGCGGCCGCCCTTAGCCCGGCTCATCGCGCTAGGAGCACCCGGGCAGGGGCCGCCTCCCACCCCGCTTTGCCCGCGGGCCGTCGAGCCACGGACAACCAACCCCAAGGCCGGGCAGTATCCGGATCGTGGGTTGTCGCCGGGTACCGGGCAGAGCCGGGAGCTCAGCTTAGCTCTCCAAGTGCAGGTCCCGGGGACCAGTGGCTAATTCCGCTCCGGCCCCTGACTGTCACGCAGGCGGGACAAGTCGCGGCCAAGTGCAGAGGGCTTGTGGTGGCTGACAGCTCTGCCTGGAGGGCGTCCCTTAAAAAGGCAGAGGGAGGAGGAGACACGAGGGTGAGGAGAGTCCGCCCTCCGGGGTCGCCGCGCGAGCTAATCACAGCGGGCGCACCGCGGTGCGGTCACGGACGCCCGCAGGTTCACGCGCGTCTCCCCTCCGCCCCAACTCACGGCACTCCCCCGGGGCCTTGGCGGTGACCCCGAGGGGACCAGCCCGAGCCCGCCACCTAGCTGTCACATAGCCCGGGAAAACCTGCAGAAAGATGAGGAAGGCTACTGTCCCGCCTTCGTCCACGCATGCCAGCTCGCGAGGGGACTCGCTGCGGCGCTTAAGCTCCACGGCTCTCACTTTTTAAAAAACGAGGGCGGCGGCTGGAGTTCCCCAACTGTCCTGTCGGCTTCTGCACAGACTCAGTTTGTCCCTGTGCCTCCGAGTCTGAGAATTCGTTCCATTCCAACAACCTGATTTTTAGGGTCACCAACATTTGCACTTCGCCCCCCCACCCCCCTTCCTTTGCAACTTCCAGGAGTTCACGCTCAGGCGCCTCCTTCCCGCACCGCTGAGCCGGCGCCGGGGAGGGCCCGGGTCAGCAATGCCAGCCGCACTTCAAAGGCCAGGGTTTCAGTGTTCGCGCCCGCAAAGGAAATAAAAGAGCAGAATTAATGATAATCGAGTCTATCTAAACTTCTGTTCGGGCAAAGAAACACATTTATTTAAATGATGTGTCCCCTGTGGGCTGTTTGCAGGGCAAGGCTCCTCCAGTCGAGGGAAGAGCCTCGTGAAGGCAGAGTTACGTGAAACCTGGGCTAACCTCAAGGCTTTATTTTTATTGCAACCTGTGTTTCCTCTCCGGGTTTATTGGTTCGGTACGTGTGAGGACGTTCGTCTTAGCCGCACGGTTTGCCAAACACTTTGAACACCCTGTCACCCGATTTAGATGTTAGCAACTCGCGTGAAACAAATGGAAGAACTTGTCAGAGCACCGCCAGCACAAGCGTACGCGGTCAGAAGTATTTATTACACCCGCAGCTTTCCCGCGGTCCCAGAGGCTTCTAGAAAAACTTTAATGCTGAATAAAACGGTTTATTTTTAAGTATCTAAATTAAATTCCATTCCTGGTAAAGAACCACTTCTAGCTTCAGATCTTAAATATTGAGATTATTATTTAATTATAAAAGTAAATACCTAACACTGCGTGCTGAATAGGATTGTGTAAAATTATACCTGCATGTTTGGGGGGGGCAATAATAAGTTATCAAACTGTTAAGTAAAGCCAAATTACATTTAGGCAAACAAATAACGGGTGTGTTTTCCTTAACCAAGAATTTAATTGAAGCATATGGGGGAAAAGTGTTTTAGTAGAAATTTCATAGGTAATGGATTTTTATGTATATAGATAAAATGCTGTCACCGGGCTTTTAGTGTGTGTGTGTGTGTGTGTGTGTGTGTGTGTGTTTTATTTCTCTAGTTTGGGGGCAGCAGGGTGGTTTTGTTTTGTTTTCAGGAAAATAAAGGGAAAGAGATTTAAAACCACGGCGAACGGGAGCTACACGGATCATAATAAAATAATCAAACTCGAAGACACACTAACTCTTAATAACTTTTCCAGGACCACACTACTTAATATCTTTTTTTTTTTTAAGTTACCAGTTGAGGAATTTCATTACATCACAACTGTGTGAAACTGTACAGCAGCCACGGCCCCTCCATCAGTCCCCCAAGGGTCAAGTTTCCTCCTTATCCAGCTGTTCTTTGATAGCGTTAATATTTTAAGGAGTGATTTGTTGGCACTTCCCTCCCATTAATTACATTTCTCTGTGCCACGGTGGGGTTCTTTTCCCTGGGACACTGGCTATAATTAATTTCCCCATTTAGAGCCTTTGTCTATTTGACTTATTCAGAGGGTGTTCTGCTCAAATTTAGTTGGATGATATTTGCTAATGGAAAATAACCAAACTTCTAAATAAGTTGATACTCCATAAATCTGATAAGTGAGAACATTAAAACAACTGTGCACCGTGTGCTTTGCTAAGTCCTAGATCCAAACTGCTTTCAGGTTACAATAAGCAGTCCCTCGGGCTAGGACAGGGATGGATAGGAGAGGGGTGGTTGTGCTAAAAGATTCCCTCAAACTTTACCCATTGATAGCTTTTAACTTCATAAACAATGCTCTCAGAGAGATACTTGCCTCTTTGTAGGTTTACAAACATCTGTAATTTCAAGGATTTTGTCTTTATTTTCCTAGTAAAGATTTAAAACTCTCCAGAGACTCCCTCCCCAAAATCTTTGGGAAGTGTCTTGGAGAAAGATGACCAAAACTCATGACCCTCGGTATCATGTACTGGTTTTAGAAACATTACATTTCCCCCTGTCTCAGTAACAAAAAGCCCTCATTTTTGTGAATAACACAATCTTAAGAAATCACTTTCCCTGGCCTATTCTCTCTTGTGGTCTTCAGGAAATTTCTATAGGAAAAGAGCTACATGATATGATGTCTGGGATTTTCTTTAATAAACACCAGAAAGGGGGTGAGGGGAAGGGGAGGGAGAGGAAAAAAGGAAAACCCCAGAGAAGATGGAATGGCAGCAGGCTGATAATTTCAGCTGAGTAAAGGAACCCTGTATGGCAGAATCGCAATTCTGCTTTATGCAGAAATAAAAATCACACACTTTCTCTGACGTCACTATTGATAGAATACAGGCCCTTGCGTTCTACTACCAGCCCCATAAATCATAAATCAGTACTGTAGCCTCCTTTACCAAACCTTGTTCTGTTTGCTTCTCTCTCTTTTATATTCTTTTGAATATATAGTAAGTGGAAAGAGAGAGAGAGGAAGAGATAGACAAACAGAGAAAGAGAGAGAGAGAGAGATGAAAAGGGCTGAGAAGTAAAATATGCTAAAGAGAGAGAAACTCCAAAGGGATACTTTTAAAAGTCTGGCTGTGACTAGGGAAGTTCTCATAAGCATTGGACCAGGAAACAAAGTTGTAAAGTACAAATTAGATGTGGTGGTGTGAAGACCTATGCCATCTTGGAGCTTGTTTGGTATGTGACCAGTTTGCTAAACCTTTTAAATCCCCAAATGCATATTATCCAGAACCTTCTGTTTTTAAATCCTCATTCCCTAAAATCATGACTAAAGAATAACAAAAGTTTTTAGCAAAACAACAATCAATGGTTTCTTCACTCTCCCTCACGTCCTTTTCTGGAGTGATGTGTTATCACTTCTTAGTGACCTAATGAAATTCTTTTCTTGGGTCACTCACTATAAATCTTATCCCAGGCCATTGTAACCCTGAGTTAGTTGAAAGATATTTATTTTTTGAGAGTTGAAGGATCTCATACTTAACACTAAAGTATATAAAGGTCCCAAGAAATGAAAGTATCAACTACTCTCAGACCCTGGAAACTGGTCCCCAAGGAGGTATTGTATAATCAATTTATCATGATTGATTGATTAAACATGTTCTTCTACCTGCCCAGAATACCTGGCAGCCTTGGTCTTGTCATTTATAAAAAGAAGGAATTAGACACAATGCCCTTGAAGCAGAAAACAGAGTGTGAGTGAAATTCCTGGGGACCTTGTGGAAACACAGATCTGGGTTCTGAGCATGTACAGAGGCAGAGTCTGCATGTTAAGGAGCTTGTGGGTAATGATGCTGCAGCCGCTGCACTGAGGACTGTTTTCTAAAGCCCTCCTTCTGTCCTCTGTCCTTGCACTCAGACTCAGGTGAAGTGAAGGAACCAAAACCACATGTTCAGCTAAATCCCATCTCCTTTCTGGGCCACTCTCTGGGCCCTGGATCTCAGTCAGACATTTTCTCCAATTGTCAGCCACAGAAACCACTTCCTGGCTATAAAGAACTCCAGGTAAAACTGATCAATTTTGTACAAGCACATGCAGGAGCAGTCCTCATTGGGTAAGACAGACTCAAGGACGGGAAGAAAAGGATGGGAGGAGCCAGTGGCACCATTGTCTGTTCTTACCCTGCCTTACCCTTACTCCACACTGTTAATCCATGTGAGGGACATCTGTCTTCTTGTTAGTGTAAAGGCTTCGTTACTGTATGCTGGGACATGGGGGAGTAGATAGCACACAGCAGGTGTGTAGTTAAGTGCTGAATGAATGACTGGCTGCACCCAGTACATGACTGCTTGCAACTGAGTGGCAGGTTTTTGTGACCATGAAGAAACCAGAAAAGAACGGGGTGGAATTCCATGGCACAGGTAATGTGATCAATGCTTCGTGATTTCATTGAACTGTCCATTGTCACAACGCCTTCAGATATGGAAAGTCACCAGTTAGCTCACCCTCCACGGAGGCAGTGATGACCATTGTCCAAGACCACTGTGAATCTGGCAAGGCTAAGCTTAGGTGTGGGTCTCTCCTGACCTTGAGTGAGATCATTTCAGCCTACTTCCCTTTACCTTCTAGAGGCAAGTCTCTAAAAACAGTCCCCACCTTAGAATATTGCAAAAGATGGGCCAGAAAGATTGTAAGAGCCAGAGGCTCAGACCATCTACTGTTAGATAGTGCCCCCTAGACATGACGTGGACAATGAATTCATGAACTCTCAACAATAGAATCACCCAAACAAGACCAGCATAATGACAGCACAAGTCAATGTGTCAATATAGACAAGGGAAATTCCGCATCACCCCTAGATGAAGAGCTACAGACGGTCAATGGCCACTGAAAGAAGTTTCCTCCATGGATGAGCCCCCTACTTAGGTTGCTAATCCCAAGTGGTCAGCTTGAGACAGGGCAAACAACCAAAACTAAGTCTACTCAGTAGGTCAAATATACACATGACACATATTGTTAACATGTAACAACAATATTTAAAGAAAATATACATATTGCTAGCATGTAACAATAATAACTAAAGAAAAGGTTACGAATCTATGGGGAAGCCTAGGAAGTCTGTGGGGGAAGGGAGAGGGTAAATGCAGAGGAACTAACTGCTCATATCAAAGTTTTTAAGGGAAAAAAAAAAATAAAAGAAAAATATCTAGCTTGAAGAAGGGCTGCTAAGATCCAGAGTAAAACTCATAGCCTGGCATGGGGCTGGACCTCTATAAATGGTGGGCACTATTCTCTATCATCTGCTGGCCTGAGTCTACACTGCAATCACCATAGCAAACTTCCTGCGGGATCAGAATAGGCCTATTCCATGCTTCCTTTGAATATTTACAGTGCCCATCTTTCATCCCCTTCTTTGTTAAATGGACCCATTCGTAACCCCTTGCAAGAGCCACTGACTGTTCACATTGCAAGTTATTCTCAAGAGACATGCCCAAAGCTAGGAGACAGGTGGATAAAAGTAAAAACAGGGTTCAGATGACCTCCCTTGTAGGGACAGGCCCTGCTCACAGACTTTATGTCAACTGGATTTCTGCAGGGTACAGGCCCAAGTACAGGTGGGTACTTAAGTATCTGATTAGTCTGTGATTCCATATTATGTTAGTAGACATGTGATTTATTAACCTCGTTTCCTGGCATCCTTCCAGGGTATGTATAATAAAATGACATTTTTCATGAAGAAATATAAATTAAATTAATTGGCATCCATATTTAATTGAAATTTCCCTGACAGTAGATGGATTCTCCCGCAGCGCCACCCTTTCTCAGCAGGGGGCATATTCTTCTGAGTGCTTGCAGACTGAAGAGAGGCCAGCGAGTTCCTGAGGCTCCAGGAGGAGTTGGCTAGCTTTCAGCACAGAGTTGAGAGCAGAAGAAAAAGTGAACAGGCCATGGAAAAGTGCTAAGGTTCTCCTCAGCGGCCACGTGCTCTTTTTAAGAAAAAGGTTCCTGGAGGAGAGAGAAAGCAGAGGATTCTCATTTCTATCTTCTTATTCCCCTCCTCAACTTTACCATCCTCCATAGGACCCTTGAGTCATTGTAAAGTTTATAAATTACATAGAATTCTTCTAGGAGCTGTGATCCAATTGGTAGCAAAAGCACAATTAAAAAAAAAAAAGTTTCCTTCTCAACTAATCTGTGTTTGTTCAGCTCTGTAATGTAAGGGGCCAGTGAGGAAGTCCTGACTTCCACTCTTGTACACCAGCTGCTTCCTCTGCACCTGACCCTGGCTCGCACATACCTCCTGTGAGTTATTTGAAAGACTTAGCCAAATAACTGGCATATAATAGACACAATCCGTTATGGAATAAGGAACCAGTAAGTGGATCAATACTGCTATTTTCATCAGCCACCGGGCCATGTTTCATGCCAGCACTCATTCATATTCCATGGAGTCCCTTTGTTCCGTATGCTTTGCCCTCTACTTTGTTCAACCATTCATCTCTAAGCACTCTTAGTTACACTTCTTCATTGTACCTGGACTTCAGTATAGTCAAAGGCAAAGGAGATGCCACGCATGGCATCCAATGTGGCTTCTCTACTCCATCCTGGACTAAACTAGTTACAAAAGTTGGAGTTACCAGCTATGCTGTTCTAGTTGAGGATATCAAAACCCAGTGATGCAGCAATCCCTCATCTGCCATGTACTTCCACTTAGATTTCTAAGACGCTGTGAAGTGTCAGGATGTCTGACATTAAACTTAATTTATTGATAGAAAATTATATATATATATATGTATATATATATATTAAATAAATACACACATATATATATATATATGTATGTATGTATAACCTATCCTCTACCTTCAATTTATAACTTTTGATTTTTCCTTCTGTTCTAAACAAATGTGTCCCCTCTTACAGTAACAACTTTTGTTTCCCATTCCAGGTGTAGGGACCATTAATCACAGTACCCCACTCCTGGCCAATGGGCCTGAGATTACACTGAAGTCATCCAAATCCCTTACCTGCTTGATATTTGTGAGCAGATCAGGCAAGGTTGAGCACAGGATTCAGGCATGGTCACCGAGAATGCTTTCATGAGATTTGAGTTATGGACAACAAGGGAAACAGGTCTTTGACCTTTGAAATATGGGGATGCATACCTAGGGCTATCAAGAACATTGTTCTAACCAAGCATAAGGAGTCCCAGAGGTGGGAGAAGGAGATCACAACTCTGCTATTCCCAATACACGGGACAATACTTTTATTTTGGCGTAAGCCAGTTGGAGTTGGATTTTTTTACCACACACAAGTGAAGAGACTCTGACTACCATATGGCCATGTGAGAATGCCATGGAGAGAGCATTCATACATGACCACTCTTGCATCTCGGGACCAGTGAGCTATCAAAAGAGAGATAGGAAAGAACACTGCCTTGAGCCATGTCAGAAGAGGACAAAGGTTTTGTTCACCTTTGTCTTCATGCGGTAGGTCACAGAGCAGCCAGCATGTCATAAAATCAAGGTACTGAGACATGAATAGTGTTTGTAAAAGGATAAAAATGATTAGGTGGTATTGCCACACATAGTAAAGATAAAATTGAGTTCATGGCATTTTTATATCGGGCGTTATAATCATGTGTGTTCTTAGTAGTGATATAAACACCTCTTTTTAAGGCATGGAGCTGATCAAAATGTTTCTATCACTGAGTCAAGCAAGACTGCATCCCAATATTGAATAGAGTAAAGGAGTCCAGAATCAGCACTTGGGCTCTCAAATAAGATCCAGTTTCCATAACTGTTACTTACTTGCCCTTGGTAAGCATGTCTGTGTGGGTGAGAAGGGTTTAGGCTCATATTAAGAATTACCAGACTCTTCTCATGAAAAGACTGCTACCTTGGAACTATTTGTTCTGCTGACTCCAAGTTTACCTCTGGCAGGATGTCTGGGTTCCTGGTCATTTCCTCAAACCTCACTGGTAGAATGTAGCTTAGCTCACCTTGGCAGGAGAGCCTGGAATACACGTTTCCTCTTCAGATCCCGAGAGTGGCTGTCAATCATGGGTCCCACCTAATTTCTGGGAGAAACCCACTGAAGAGGCCTGTGGCTGGCCAGTGCTGGCGTTATCTCCAAATGTACAAATGCCTCCTGAATCTGGGTGTAGTTGAGTGTGTCAATTACAAGAGTTTGTGCTGAAATTCAATCGCCATTGTGCAGTAACTAACAGGGGAGACTTAACCTGACTGTGAAGTTTAGATACGGGGCCTTTGGGAAGATCAGATGGATTAGACAAGATCAGTGGGGTGGACCACCAGAGGCCAATCAACCCCAGTACCTCCTTTCATATTCTCTCTCTCTCTCTCTCTCTCTCTCTCTCTCTCTCTCTCTCTCTCTCTCTCTCTCTGGTTTGGTTTTTCAAGACAGGATTTCTCTGTGTAGCCTTGGCTTTCCTGGAGCTTACCCTGTAGACCAGGCTGGCCTCAAACTCAAAGAGATTCGCCTGCCTCTGCCTCCCAAGTATTGAGATTAAAAGCTTGCACAACCACTGCCCAATTGTTTTTTCTTTAATTTTATTTATTTATTGGTTGATCAATTGATTGATTGATGAGTACTATGCTGCATGTCCATGTACAGCTGCATGCCAGAAGAGGGCTGGGTGCTGGGAATTGAACTCAGGACCTCTAGAAGAGCAGTCAGTGCTCTTAACTGCTGAGCCATCTCTCCAGACCCCAAATCCCAGCATCCTTATAAAAATAGAAAAAGAAGCCAGAAGATACATATACATACACGTACATAGATGTATGGCATGTGCACACATACATATTACATTTGATGGGTCACACTCACACACTACATTTCTTGTCTTTTCTATGTGATCCCCTATGTTACAAAGGGGTTATGAAAACAAAACAAAACAAAACAAAAAACCACTGTTAGACACAGGATCTTGAACTATGTCCAGAACCACAAACCAAAAATGAATCTCATTTCTTTATAACTTATCTAGCCTCAGAGATGTTATCATCATATCAGAATATAGACTGATAAAATGAACTTTATTTTAAAAAGTTAGTAGTCAAAATGTGGGTGGCATGGATCCTTTCTGTCCAGTCTTAATACATCCTGAACACATTAAAATAAACTATGTCATTGGTTGACTTGGGTAAAGTGACCACAACTGGAATGTATGGAACTAGGGAGGTAGCTCAGTGGGTAGGGCAAGTGTCAAGCAATCACAGAGATATGATTTCAAATCTCCAGTACCCATGTAGAGCCTGACATGATACACATCTGTAGTCTCACTGCTTCTGTGCAAGATAGGAGGTAGAGACAGGAGACTCTTAAGCAACCCCAGACCAACTAGCCTGGCATGTGCAGCAGCAAAATAAAATAAAATAAAATAAAATAAAATAAAATAAAATAAAATAAAATAAGGTAGAAGGTGAGCAGCAGCACTCAAGGTTGTTCTCTCAACTGCACATCCTCGTCGTGGTGTGCATACTCTCACATACAAGCAGGTACACCTATATACAAGTACACACCATATACCCAACAATTGAAATAAATTGTTAAAATGTATTGGAGCATGTCTTTGACATCAGTTAACACATTCTATCATCTAAACGAATAAGTTGCCCTCATAATTATCATTGCACTTGGCGGTCAACTTGAAATGCATGCGGTATGTATTTAAAACATTTAATGCCTTTATATGCAAAGGTGCTTCTGCAAATACATGTTTGTTATTTCCATAATGAAAAATTGGGGACACTCCTTCATTATTTCTTTTAAGAGCTGTTTGGGCCTTAGTAAATATTGGAAGACCTGTATTTCTAAGTCCAAATAATAAATTTCTAATTAAAGCTTTAAAAAAAATTATTCTCTTAAACCAGTGGTCAACCAGGATTGTCTGTACTGAGGCCAGATAGGAAACAATTCCAGGCTCATATGTTTTCTGTTCCGACTTTCCTGCTCTGATGCATCATGGGAGCAGCTGTAGGTGCAGAAGTAAATGTTTATGGATGCCTTCCAATAAAATTTCATTTACAATGCTCAGATTTGGATTGCATGCAACTTTCACTTGTCACAAAATATTACTTTTTTTCCCCAAACACTTAAAAATGCAAAATGCAGGTTTTTTTTTTTTTTTTTCATGCAAAAGACACAAGACAGGTGTCAGGGTAGACTTGGTAAATCTCTGTTAATTTATTTTTGCATGTATTTACTGTGGGTGTATGCTAACATGTGTGTCACAGTGTGCATGTGGAGGTCAGAGGCCATACTCAATCAGCTGTCTCCTTCCACCATGTGGGTTCTAGGAATTGAACTCAGGGCTTCAGGTACATATCATCTGAACCATCTCACCAGCCCATAGATCACTTTCCACCACTGAGAAACTTTACTTTCTCTCTCCTCCCTGACCACTAGTGATGAAAGCCAGGGGATCAACTGCAGCACTCTGCCTCGCATACAGCCCCATTGCTTGGTAGTGTTTAGAGGAGAAATAATGTCACACATCCCAACAACAGTGAATGTGTATGTAACCTGGCTGTTTTGAACAACATTCTTCCTGATTTGCAAAACACATTCCAGTGACACAAAGAAATCCCTGTTCTCCGTTGTCCCCTCACAAATCCTCTGGCCTCCTTTCCTTGATAAATGCTGGGTGACAGGACAGAGAATGGGGAGCCTCTGGACACAGGACCAGACCTTACCAAACTGACAAGAGGAGAAGAGAGTCTGACCAGTCTACTGACACCTGTGCCCTTGCTGATCTGTAACAAAATATTGAAATTATAATTATCATACCATGCTCTTTAGCAATTCCCTAAGAGAGAAAGTGAATGTATGCTACGTGGAGGGAGTGCTTCAAACACCCAGGTCTAGATCTGATTCTTTAGCAGCCAGGCCACAGAGGTATGCACCGTGAGTCACTCATAAGCTTGGTTATGATGCATATATGACCTGCTTTAGGGGGGAAAAAAAGGTTATGATGCAATTAGAGAATGTTCCAAGCCAAACAGCTGAGGACATTCAGTGTTGGCTATTTTAAATCTGCTATCTGGAATCTACAGCTTATGCCAAACAAGTCCTTCTCTCTCGCTCAGTAGGTCTGGGATAGCCTGGCTTTGCTAGTAAAATCCCCTTCTGTGGGATCTGTCACCGTCACTCAGACTGTGGGATTTGCAAGAGTCATTTATGGCAGTCTGTGTGGGTTTAGATAGAACTGATTTCTGTATAACACTATTTTTATTGCCCCAAGAAAATGCTAACGTAATAAACCAATGTGCGAAATATAATTTCTCACCAGCGTTACACCAGCCATCACTCATTTTCACATTACATAATTTAAGTTAATGGAATGAAAATGCTCTAACTTTTAGGTAGAGCTAGACCTCGGAGATTTCATTACAAGAAAGAAAAATAAGCTGTTCACACAAGAAATACTCTTTTTAAGAGGAGCTTCACATAAAACAGCTGTAATTAGTGAACATTGGGGGTTTTGATTCACTACAAGGGATGCTGTGATCGCTTTTTAACTTGTATCCAGTTGAATTCTCTTTGAGGGATTTTAAGGGAAAACATAGTTGCCTATGGTGGCACCTGATGTGATCCCGGCACTTGGGAGGTACAGGCAAAATGATCTTGAGTTCAAAGCCTGCTTGGGCAACATGACAATACCCTGTCTAGATGAAAGATTTGTTGAGTATCTATTTAAGGTTTCTATGGCAGTGACAGAACACCAGGACCAAAAAAAAAAAAAAAACAAAAACAAATTTTGGGCATGAGTGGGGGTTATTCATCTTTCACGTCCACATTGCTGTTCATCTAAAGGAGTTAAAGCAGGAACTCAAAGAAGGCAGGATTCTGGACACAGGAGCTGATGCAGAGGCCATGGTTGGGGTGCTGCTTACTGACTGCTCACCACGGCTTGCTCAGCCTGCTTTCTTGTAGATGCCAGGGCTATCAGCCCAGGGATGGCTCCACCCACAATGGGCTGTACCCTCCCTTATCAATCACTCATCAAGAAAATAGGGTCTTAGGGAAGAATTTTCTCAAGGGTTTCCTTCTTTTAGATAACTCTAGTTTGTGTGTCAAGTTGTCATAAGACTGGCCAACAATTTAAGTAATAAAATAAGATGTCCCTTCGCAGGTGAGATGGCTCAGCAGGTAAAGGTCCTTGCTACCAAGCCTGACAATTTGAATTTGATCCTGTGGCCCCACACGGTAGAAGAACCAACTCCCATGAGTTTTCCTCTGACACATGCATCATGACACACATGGGCTTACACACACACAAACACACACTCTCTCTCTCACACACACGATAAATAAGTAAATAAATAAATTTAAGAATAAATATTATAAGATGTTCCTGTATATACAGTTCACAAAATGATAGTTAATTTACCGTTATTTTAATGGTTGGGGAAAATCTTTCAAGTTATTTTTAAGATGTTACTCTATGTTTGACGCTGTGGTGTGTGCTGGCCTTGTGTTGACACGTTTAGTTGATCCTCTGTCACCATTGGAAGACTCGGAATCTAGGTGAACCTACCCAACATCACACCTAGAAGATCGTCAGTCACCCTCTCACAAAGACTTCAGATTCTAAATCTACCCACCCACCATAAAGTTGTCTGTTCAGGATGAAACTGCTGCACAATGAGAATAATGGACAACGACTTCACCATGTGACTGCTTAATTTATGAAATATAAAAAGTTCAACGCCATAGACTTTTTCTTTCCACAAATGATGTTTTGCTTTGTTTTTTTTTTTTTGTTTTTGTTTTTTTGTTTTTTTGTTTTTTTTTGGTGTTGCCCAGTGGACCCAAAATATTTTCCAATTTAATATGCTGATTAACATTTTCTCAGTCAGCCTGACTCTCCCCAGAGCTCATAAGTTTTGTTTTGTTTTGTTTTTTAATGTAGTTGGAATAAACCAAAGATTTAGGCATCTCTGCAGGCCGACTGTTGCCCTAACCTGGCTTACAGTCTAAGTGTTTGAGTGATGGAGAAAATAGCATTACGTAGTTTCACTTTTTAATTAAAAATCTCGGATTTCAAGGATCACAACTTAATTAAAATTTCATCCTTGGCTAGTCATTCCTGCAATTAAAAAAATGACTTTCTCAGAAACAGATTAGCTATGGGGTGTATTTAAATCAGCTTGGAGGGGTGCTCATTTCAGTTTCACGTGTGTGGTGCTCAAATCTCTCTAGATGCTATCGTCTGGAAACCGACTGGCAGAGTCCTTGTGTGTGAGTAAGGACACTCTCCAATAAAGAGACTGTTACTCTTCTTCTTGAAGAGGACACAGCACACATCATGCAAGGGACATGGGGTCAGGAACGCTGGGGTAACATGGAGACATTGCTGTGTGCACCATGTTGGAGACTTTCATGCCATCCAGAAGGTCATGTTAAGCCATTGGATGGTGTTCACTGGGGGAATTCCATTCCATAATAAGACCGACATGTTTGTCACTGTATCCCTAAGTGAAAGCTGAGAGAACAGACATCAAAAGGAACTGTATCCGAGAAAGAGGGAGTAATGGTCATTTCACGAAAAAGAAAGTATTGGTCTTTGTCTTATATAGTGTCCTGCAACTTCAAGGTCTTCTGTCTTGAGCTAGCAGACCGTGTATAAAAACAAGTACCCATGGAAACAGAACTCCACGTGTGTGACTGAAACACTGAGAGTGTGGCCACTCCCAGAGGAAGGAAAGCTAAGCATTATCATCACAGCACTTAGTTCCACATGGTGAGTCCCGTCTAAGTGACGCTGGTCCTTGGGTCAGCTACAGGTAGAGAAAGATGGATGTGAACTCACGGTGGACCAGGAGGACTACCAGAAAGTTATTAGGGCCCTGGTAAATAGAAGAAGTTTAAGTACAGATCCCCTTAGAAATATTGGTAAGTATGAACTCATAAGAAAACATGAAGTCACTGGGGACTTTTTAAAAGGCAAACGTGGGTTATCAGACACAAATATAATGTTAGCTCTCCCGCTAACACTGAGGACTTCTGACTATGAAACTACACAGCACAGAGAACTAAAAAACAAACACAAAGCCCACACATCTTTCTTTTTTAAAGGATGAAAAAGGGTAAGCAAGACGAGAAAATCCTTTCAAATTTACAGGCAAGAACAATTAAATAGAACGATCAAAATTATAATTATTGAGATGTGAAATATTTTTCAATGTTAAGCAGATTAGCCCAAATGAAGAGAGAAACAGTGAACTGGAAAATGGATTTTAAAATAAATTTTATAATATGGCACCGAGATATGAGGCAGTAACATGAGCAGAAGTTTCTGAGCTATGGAGGACGGACTACATTATTACGTGAACGTCTTTTACATTTCAGAAATAAAAATCATAAATAATGGAGAGGCCCTATTTAAAGACATGAAGACTGAAGGTTCTGGGGGAAATGATGGAGGACATAGCCTACATATACAAAAAGCATGTGTATCAAACAAAAGAGCTATACAGAAATCCACATCTGTACACCTACTAGTTTCCTATACAGAACGCCAAGGAAAGAGTTTTAAAGGACCTCAAAAGTGGGCAGAGTAGAGCAAATCTGTTGGCCAACCAAAAATGACTATTAGACTTAGGCCACTCCTTCAAACACAGAAATCCAAGGAGAGTGGAGAAGGGCTCCAGCACACTGAGGGAAAGGAACCAGGGAAAGGTGTAAAGGGATGGAAGCACTGAAGCTATATTATTTAAGAATAAGGATGGGGACCACACCCGTCGCCGATGGTGGGACAGGTGGGCTCAATTCTCTGTACCTGTAAGGAGCTGTCTGTCTTCATCGTGGGGCAGGGTCCCGGAACCCAGATACTTCGGATTCCCAGGTGCCAAGGAACTTCTCTCGCAGGGATGACGAAGCCCGGGGAGAAAGGCAAAGGCGCAGATGGAGAAGCGCCCATGTAGGAGTCAAGAGACCAAGAAGAGTGAGATAGGAGCAAAGAAAAATGAGGAAGAGAGGGCTGTGTCCTGCACGAGGATCCTCCAGGTCAGAAAGCCTCAACCACGTCAAATCTGCCGCACTCAAGATCGCTCCTGCAATGTGGACGGGCTTTGAGCCTGGGTTAAGAAGAAAGGTTTAGATTGGGTAAAGGACACCGAGATCCTCAGCTCAGAGGGCTCCACTTCCTCTGGCCTCCACGAGCACCAGCATTCACGTGTGCATGCTCACATACAAGCACGTAGACATAATCAAAAATCAATTAAGTTCTTAACAAGAAAACATCTTGCTTCTAACACTTAAAAAAAATCTCAGTTTTCAGGAGGTCTACTGAGTAATCTGTTGGCGCTGATTAATACAGTGTATGTGTACGTGTAATTGTTTAAAGGATAGATTCTGAGCGTTATGACCAAAAAAAAAAAAAGCAAAAACAAAAACAAACAAACAAACAAAGACAGTAAGAAATGTCCATGTTTAGCTTGACGGAATTTCTAACATGTGTGTATTTCAAATCACGTTGCACATTGTCACTGAACAAAATTTTACTTGCCAGCTAAAAAAGAAATGACTGGTTCTTTTTTAATGTATTCCAAACGTCCCCAAAACAGATTAAATATTTTAAACCCTGACCACATACTAGTTCATAAAAATCAGCCTTAAAATATTACAGATTTCTAATACTATCAAATAAATTACAGTCTGTTCAAAAAATGTTCTCATAAAATTCAGTGAATGTTACTTGGTTGTGGGTAACGGTTACCACATAGAAAAAATTGTGTTGGATTGGTGCCTTTCCACCACACATATGAATCAAGAGCACTAGAAAATACACAGTTGGAAAGCGGATCTGTAATTCATTTTCTCCTGCCAGAGGATAAAGAGCAGTAAAGGCAGCCCAGGCCGGCAAGCATGCCACAGCCCAGGCCGGCAAGCATGCTACTGACAGGCATTTTGGCAAACAAATGAATGAGGCTTATGAATGGAATGGTCCTTATCTATGGGATGCTCTTGGCAGGATATGTTTGGTCTTTTGAAATCACAGTAAACAAATAAGGTTATGGACTTGGGGTATGTAGATGTAGAAACCAACATGAATCTCACACACTGTGTTTCAAATGCCTCTATCAAAATGTGGTCCACAGCACATCAAACACGGCAAGACGGGGTCTGCGCCCCAAAATTACTTTATCCTTTAACCTACCGGTCATGTTAATACTGAATAAGACCTGCAATTTGTGCACAATTGTGTGTGTGTGTGTATATAAGAACTGCAACTTGTATGTTTGTGTCTGTCTGTCTGTCTGTCTGTCTGTCTGTCTCTCTCTCTCTCTCTGTGTGTGTGTGTGTGTGTGTCTGTCTGTCTGTCTGTCAGTCTGTCTCTCTGTGTGTGGCTCAACTATCTGACCCTTGTCTTTACTCAAACACTACAAGGAAAGTTAAAACAGAAATTTATTCACAAAGTAACTAGCCAATGGAGCTTTAACCTGCTGAATACATAAAGTCCTTCAAGTGGGAAAATACCAAAAGAGGATGAATAAAGGGACAAAGACCATAACAAAACAAACAAACAAACAAAAACCATGCTCACTCTTAGAAGGAATTAGAAAAATTCAAATCAAAAGTTGAGTAAGGGCCAGCAAGATGGCTCAGCAGGTAAAAGTACTTGCCTGGCAACCTGAGCTGAATCTTGGAGACTCATGCAAAGGTGGAGGAAGAGAACTGAAAGGCCCCCTTAAAGAGCCCCTCTCCTGTGACCTCCAGGTGCACTGTGACACATGCATACAACACACACACAATAAGAATAATAGTAACATTTTATTTACATTTATTTATTTATTCATTCATTCATTTATAGCATGTCTATTCAGATCCCCACAATCCATGTAAAAGCCGTGTAGGCGTGGCACCTACCTATCATTCCAGGGCTGAGGAGGCAGATATGGGGGATCCCCAGAGCAAGCTGGCTAACCAGACAAGTTGGAATTGGTGAGTTTCACATTCACCAAGAGTTCCTGCCTTGTGAAACAAAGTGAAGAGCAATCTGTGAAGACTGCCAGAGTCAACTTTGGGCCTCCACACACCTGAACATCCACATGCATGCACCCACTCACACACATGTCTGTGTGCACACACATGCAGACACAGATACAGAAACTGAAGACCACATAGCCTATTTCTCAGTTTGTTTAAGTTGTAAACTAAGCAAAATTGAGTAATATTTTATAGCTACATGCATATTTGATGATTATGTCTTAAAATGTAAGGAAGTTATAACGCAATCCAGGACTTTAGTCTCAATATGTACTATATAGTTATCAATCAATATGTACTATATAGTTATCAATATGTACTATACAGTTATCAATATGTACTATATAGACTAAGAGGCCTCCAAGATAACTATTTTCAAATCCCAGAACCTGTGCACATGTTTCTTTGCATGCCAAATGAACTTGTAGATCCAGTCAAGTCCAGGATCTTGAAGGAAGGGTGGCTATCCTAGACTACATGGGTCAGCCCACTGCAGCCATGGCATCCTTCTGGAAGGGAACGACACTGTCAGGGATATGGATGATGTCAATAGAGGTCAGAGACATTACCAGGTGTTCTGCTGCTGGCTTGGAAGATGGAGAAAGAGGCAGTGAGTGAAGGGACAGTTTCAGCATGAAAGAAAGGCAAGGAAGGGCACCAACTTCTGTCCTAGAACCCCCAAAAGGGATGTGGATGGTGTCCCACTTCACAATTCTCCAGACTACAAAACAATAGAGCATGATGGGGGTCATGATGTTATCCTTATTTTTATTTTGTTTGGTTTGGTTTAGTTCGAGTCTGGACTCTTTGAGACATGTTCTTGCTATGTGGCCCAGGTTGGCATTGAACTTTTAACGTTCCTGTCCTCTCTTTCTTGTACTGTTTTTTAAGCTACTGACTTCCTGGTGATGTGTCACAGCAGCACCAGGAAAAGAATCCACCGTGAGTGGGGAGGCATGTGTGTAGAAGTGAAGCTTCCCACAGATGCAACGGTGCTGGTGAACATGCTCACTCCTAAATGGAATGACGTTTCTTTGAATATCAGCTTCACAGTCATGCTTTTTTTTTTCTTTTTTAAGATTTTTATTTGTTTGTTATGTACACAGCATTCTGCCTGCATGTATGCCTGCAGGCCAGAAGCGGGTATCAGATCCCATTACAGATGGTTGTGAGCCACCATGTGGTTGCTGGGAATTGAACTCAGGACCTCTGGAGGAACAGTCAGTGCTCTTAACCGCTGAGCCATCTCTCCAGCCCACAGCCATGCTTTTTAAAGGGCAGAAATCATGTTTCATAAGTGGCAGGCTTACTGAAATTTTTCACGTGCATCCACACAAAGGGCAAAATATAGAAAGGTATCGGGTCTGGAGAGAGAATAATGGAGTATGTTTTCCCCGTGTATTACATTTGATTGTTGTGAGGTTGGTTTTGTTTGTTTGTTTGTTTGTTTGTTTGTGAAGAAGGGTCTCACTATGTAGTCCAGTGTGGTCTTGGACTTTATTATTCTCATGCCTCGGCTTCCTGATACTGAGATTACAGCCATGTGCCAATGCACTCAGGTACATAGACTGCACTGGCAATACCAATGGATCATTCCAGAAGAGAGATTCAGACAGCAGACAGAGAAGTCAGCCATTCAGGAAAGAAGCCCAGGGGTGTCATCCTCCAGGTAGCAACTGAGTCAGTGGGTGAGTTACACACACACACACACAGAGCACAGGCTCCTGACTAAGTCCCGGAATGGACAACTAATTAAAGAAGAAAGGAAAGGCCCAGGGTGCAATGCAATAACAGAAAGCTTACCCAACAAACTACTGGCCTTGAGTTTGATCCATAGCATCACAGAACAAGCAACAACAAAACCAGAAGAAACCTGTAAGGCAATCAGTGAAGGATGATAAAATCACTCAGCTAGAGATGATAACGTGATGAAAGCCAGCAATTCCAGCTCTTCAGAATTGGAGGCGGGGCTATCACAAGCTGAAGGACAATGTGGGCTACACTGTGAGTCCTTGTCTCAAAAACCAAAACCAGGAAAAAAAAATAGAAAGCATGAACTCGAGAGACTATCAAATGTGCCGTTTAAGTATCCCAGTGCTTTCCAGATATATATCTTGAAGCTCATAAGTGATACTCGCTTTGAAGCACTCACTACTAACCTCAGTGACAAGGAATTTGTTATATCAGACACATCAGAACCTTGGAATCTTACTGACTAGCCAAAGAGGTCCAGGCTAGCCCTGTGGTCTCCTCCTGGAAACTCAGCCATCTGGCTCCAGGGAACTTTAGGTGTCTTTGCTTCCCCATAGCAAAGCTCAGACTTCACACTAGCATCCACTTACTCAACTGTATTTATCCCAGAGTGTATTGATACGCCAGAGATTCATGGTAGAAATTTGAATTTCTGATGATCAGGAAGAAAACCAAACACAACTTCAGCCACTGTCTTCCAGATCAACACTGTTTTGCATGCTGCGGTCAAAGACTCTTGGTGCCCACGGGAGCCGATAGGCTATGAACTCCCTCACAGGGATGTTCTTAAAGCTCGCACCTCCACACCTCTGGCCTGCAGCGAAGTAATGGACACAGAGAATTATGAAAATAACCACCAATAACGAGAGTCACGTGGTGATGGTGAGAGCACTGTTTATCGGTGACACCCCAGGGAGTATTCCACCCTGGCGTGTGCCGCCCACACTGCATGGTGTGTTTGTTCCTTTGACTGCGGTTTTAAACACACTGTGTGCTTAGGTCAGTCCTTGTTCCCTGCCATCTGAACACCCTGAAACTGCAGAGTGACACATTTGCTCACCCAAATACCATGCCAGTGCTACAGGGCATGTGAAACAACAGTGGTGGGAAGTGATTCTCAGAGAGGATGAATGAGAAACCTGACTTCCCAGTGGGTGGATAGATAAATGGATAGATATAGTTACATAGATAGATAGATAGATAGATAGATAGATAGATAGATAGATAGACAGACAGAGGCAAGTAGAAAGATGATAGATAGATAGATAGATAGATAGATAGATAGATAGATAGATAGATAGACAGACAGAGGCAAGTAGAAAGATGATAGATAGATAGATAGATAGATAGATAGATAGATAGATAGATAGACAGAGGCAAGTAGAAAGATGATAGATAGATAGATAGATAGATAGATAGATAGATAGACAGATAGATATATAGAGGCAAGTAGAAAAATAGATAGATAGATAGATAGATAGATAGATAGATAGATAGATAGATAGATAGATAGAGATAGATGATATAGTTGTTGATATAGAGGTATAGATGATATAGAAATAGTGATAGATTATATATATGGTATATGATACATAGATAGAGATATAAATATAAAGGGAATTCCATACAATGTTTCTTGATCATAATCATCCCCAGGCTCTCCCAGGTGTGCCTCTACCTACTATCTGCAAACATTTCAGTTATGAGAACCTGGGCCTATTTCTTCCTTTACTGCAGGTGGGTCTCACTTCCGTCTCTTAAGGATTTAGGTATCTGTGTCAGTAAATACACAGAAACATACTATAAAACTCAAGTAGAAAATTTAACAAACCAACTATAAGTTTCAAAGTAGCAAAGTATGGGTCTGCCACCAGCACTTGAAAGTAGGCATTGAAAGTCACGTTGACAATTGTCTCTGTATGCACTCATCTGGAAATAGCGTAGCGCCACCTGTTGGCGAGTTCGTGGGTACTGCTAGTCTCTTTCATGGAGGGTGGTGAGGTTTTCTTTCATCCCATCATACTAGAAACTCACTTCCTTTTGAGAGATTACTGTAGTGTGGTTACAATTCAAAGATGGTGGTGAAAGCCAATCAAGATTTAATGCAAGAAGACTGACATTTATGCTTTATTCCCACCCTTCAGTATTTTACCAAATCATCGTGATTGGCTATAATTATTTATTTTAGAGACCCGTGTATTTCCTGTTACTCATTTCAGTAAGCATATTTGTAAATCTATCCGCAAAGATACTGCGGGTTAGAACAAACACAAGAACTCCTTTAGACTCATTAGATATCAGCAAGATGATTTATTTAGGTCAAAAGTTTAATAATGAACAAAAAATAGAAGCAACTTAAAATACATCTCCCATTGAATTAAAAAAAAAAAATCCTTCCTGTGTGCCTAATTCCCTAACAGCTCCACTCTGCTCCTGTCCAAGGCAGAGTTACTTATAATAGTTTATAATTGATGTTCTAAGCCTTACTTGAATTCCTTTCTGTGTCTCCAACTCCAGCCCAAATACACACTAAAGCCAACAAGCCACAGATAGCCTCCAGGGTGTTAAATCTACCATTTCCTGTCACTAGGACCCTCCCCCTTCCCTTCTGCAGGCCAGCTCCCTCTGGCTGAACACATTTTTTTCCCCACAATTGTCACTTCTCTCTCCTGGTTGCCTCCCCACAAAGCCATCGGTTTGGAGTCCCTGTGCAGTGCCATTCCCATCCTTACTGCCTAGTCCTTGCTGATCATGCTCACAGGTCAATCCTTCAGTATTTCCTTTCTTACACATACTCCCTTTAGTTAACCAAGAGCTTTCCCCAGGCAGTGTCTGGGAGTCTATTTTATGCTTGGCCTCATCTGGCTTCTGCTCTAGGGAGTCATGTAAGGTTTGATCATCTGTTTACTCAACGTGCCCTCTCCAGCACAGAAGCCAAGACCTAGCATGTGAAATCATACAAGAATTATTGAATCAATAATCCAATATTTAGTAAGTAAATTCTGTGAGTGTGTGTATGTGTGTGAGTGTATATGTGTGTATGTGTGGGTCTGAATGTGTCTGTGGTGTGTGTGTGTGTGTGTGTGTGTGATATGCATAGTGTTTGAATACTTATGTATGGGCATCCAAGCTCCTGAGCTGACTAACAGAGAATGACTGATGTCCTGCTCTGTCACACTCAGCCTTATTCATTTGAGACAGGGTCTCTCAGCACACCTGAAGCTAAGCTGGCCACCAATCAACCCCAGCAATCCTCCTGTCTCTACCTCACCTCCAACCCATAGACCTGGGGTTACAAATGCACATGATCGTACCTAGCATGTGGACCTGGGATCTGAACTTAAGTCCTCAGGCTAATGCTCTTACCTACGGAGCCACCACTCCAGCCTCGTGTTTATCCACTAATCTATTTATTCATTTATAGACAGTGTGCCATGTAATCTAGGATGGCCTTGAACTAGCTCTGTAGCTGAAGGCAACCTTGATCTCCTGATCCTCTAGTCAACACCCCCAGAATGGTAGGACTACAGGTTTGTACCACCATGCCCAGCTAACAAAGGGCAAGCCAGAAGAACTGAATGTCAAACCTCAGCAGTTACATAAATGCTGGTCAGACATGGGGTCTGTCTATAATCCCAGCACTCAAGAGGAAGAAAAGAAATCCCCAGTCCCACTGGCTAGCTAGACTATCCAAATCAGGAAGCTCCATGTTCAAGAGGCAGATTCTTGCAAGGTGATGAGAAGTCAATACAAATATGCCCGTGATCCCTCCACACACTCTGTGTACATCTATGGGGTACACACATGTGCATGTGAATGTGTACACACACACACACACACACACACACACACACACACCACTTTCATGCTTCAAAGAGAGTGTTAAAAGAGAACCCAAAATTAAACAAACACATAGAAGGCCATGTATCACAAGCAATTTAAAATGTATCTGTTCCTGAGAGTATATTCTATAGCACAAACAGCAGAATTTTATTTCACTCATCTTGTTTAACCTAGTTAGATAAATATAGAAGAACTACTGAAAGAATTGCAGTGTAGAGAGAACCGAATGGTTAGGTTCCCCGTCATCCAGGCCAACCTGCTTCGTAGCCCTGGAAATAAGGCAGTTTCTCATCCATGAACACCATCTCTCGGTCTCCTTTTCACGTTCTTAGATGAATGTAGTACAGTCCGAGTGGGTGGTGGTGGTGCACACTTTTAATCCCAGCACTCTGGAAGCAGAGGCAGGTGGATTTCTGTGAGTTCAAGGCCAGTGATAAGCAAATTCCGGGACGTCTAGGACCAATCAGAGAAACCCTGACTAGAGAAGCAAAACAAAAACAAAAGAGATAAGGAAGGGGAGGGGAGGAGAGGGGAGGGGAGGGGAGGGGAGGGGAGGGGAGAGGAGAGGAGAGGAGAGAAGAGAAGAGAAGAGAAGAGAAGAGAAGAGAAGAGAGAAAAGAAGAGGAGACAAGAGGAGAGGGGAGAGGAGGGGAGAGAGGAGAGAGGAGAGAGGAGGAGAGAGGAGAGAGAGGAGAGAGAGAGAGGGGAGAGAGAGGGGAGAGAGGGGAGAGAGATAGGGGAGAGAGAGGGGGGAGAGAGAGGGGAGAGAGGAGAGAGGAGAGAGAGGAGAGGAGAGAGGAGGAGAGAGGAGGAGAGAGGGGGGAGAGAGAGGGGAGAGAGAGAGGGGAGAGAGAGGGGAGAGAGAGGGAGAGAGGGGGGGGAGAGAGAGGGGGGAGAGGGGAGAGAGGGGAGAGAAGGGAGAGGGGAGAGAGGGGAGAGGGGAGAGAGGAGAGGGGAGAGGAGGGGAGAGAGAGGGGGGAGGGGGAGAGGGGAGAGAGAGGGGGGAGGGGGAGAGGAGAGAGAGAGGAGAGAGAGGAGAGAGAGAGAAGAGAAGAGAAGAGAAGAGAAGAGAAGAGAAGAGGAGAAGAGGAGAAGAGGAGAAGAGGAGAAGAGGAGAAGAGGAGAAGAGGAGAAGAGGAGAAGAAGAGAAGAAGAGAAAAGAGAGCAGGGTCAGGAGCACCTGAACTGGGCACCAGCTCTGCCACTTACTGTGTGGCCTTGAGCAAGTCTCCTTAGGTCCCTGTGCCCAGTTTCCATTTAAGAGAACTTGTCACATGTTTATGGTGAGACCTAAGGGGGCTCATATGTGTCAAACACTTGGAATGTATTCGGGAACTGAAATTCTCTGTGAATGTTGATTGTACAAATGCTGTCGTAGCAGATAATTTTCACATTCTGAAGAGAAGAGGGACAAGATGCGTTTAGCTGGAAAGTGCTTAAGACCAAGGTTATCTACTTCCCACGAGTGATTACTTTCTTCCTCGTCTCTGTCCCCGGGCTTTTATGATCTTACACATTGATGGGTTGGGATGGTTTGACCTGTGATATTTTATGTCAGTGATCCATATAAAATACTACTTCATGTAGAAATCATCTCAGCGCTGGAAGCTTCCTCTTGCCTCAGCATCCATAGTTCCGGAAAGTGCTATGTGACCACTGGGGAAGAAAAGTTATAAAGGGCCTTGCCCAGCTGTCAACCCTGCAGGCCACAATATCAGCCTGCCAGGCAAGAAATTGTCCTCTCAGGTGCGTCTAGGCTGCATCAGATTGACAATTAAAACGAAGTAGGACAGCACATATGGATAAAGGATTTTATAGATTTAGGGATTGTCTTAGTTGGGGTGGGCTACTGTTACAAAATACCTTAGACTGGGTAGATTACATAACAATATTTATTTCTCACAGTCTGGGAGTCAGGAAGTCCAAGATGGTGTCATTAGAAAACACAGTGCCTGGTGAGACCTCTTTTTTTTTTCCTAGTTTGTAGATTACACCTACTTGATGTATCTTCGAATAACAAAAAGAAATCTCAAATATCCTGTTCTTTCTCTTGATATTAAAGGGATCATTCCCCCATGTTGTAGTAAATATTTAAATCTTAATCGGGGGTTTCTACCCCACCTTTGATCAGTTCCCCAGATAAAAGACACACAAGTTTTATGTTTATAATAAGTCTTAATCAGCACTAGAGCTGGGATGGTATCTGCCCTTAAGCTATTAATTTCTACTTCCAATCAGTAACCCTGAGGTATGACTTGCCATGTTTCATCTGGGCCACTCTTAACTCTCATTGGCCAGCCCTCATGACTGTGTTTTCAAGATTCCTACCCCATGGTGCCTTCTCCTCTCTCCATCTTCTTTTTTCCTCACAGTCCTCCTTCCACCCCAAGCCCAGGAACCAAAACTCCGCCTATCTCTCTTCTGCCCAGCTATAGCCTGTAGGCATCTTTACTCACCAATCAGGGATAACTTGGGGGACAAGATTACATAGCATCACTTGGATCTATGTGAGGTTTCTTTCATCCCTGAGGGCAATCAGGCCTTGGGGGCTAGTACAATGCGTAGCAAAAGAGCAAACCTATACACCCCCAGAAGCCCTTTCCTAATCCTAATTATTTCCCAACTTCCCCACCTCCAAATACCTTCACAGAGGTGAGTTAAACTTCAACCTATGAAGTGAAGATGACACAAACATCCAGTGCATAGACAGAGTCCTGACATGCAGAAGGCCTTGGGTCATCTGATGAAATCTCTAATGAGAGGGGCAAGGGAATCATTCGGACAGATGCTGAAGAGAGACTGTGACCATGGAGGTGGAGACTGGAGTGAAGCAACCACACGTCAAGGGTGGTGCAGCCATGAGAATCTGGAAAACACAGGGAGTGGACTCTAGCCTGTCAGTTTGAATTAGAATGAAACACACACACACACACACACACACACACACACACCCTATAAGCTTCTATACTTGCATGCTTAGTCCCCAGTTGGTGACTGTTTAGGGAGGATTAAGAGGTGTGGCCCTTGTTAGAGGTGATGTATAGCTAGGGGTGAGCTTTGAGGCTTCAAAAGCCCAGATAGCGCTCTCTCTCTCTCTCTCTCTCTCTCTCTCTCTCTCTCTCTCCCTCTTGTCCTCTCTCTCTCTTACACACACACACACACCCTCCCTCCCTCTCTCTCTGTCTGCCTCACACTGTCTGCAATGCCCCCCTCTCACTCTCCCTCCCTCCTTCTCTCTGTACCTGGATGGAAAGCTCAAAGCTACTGCTCCATTGACGAGTCTGTCTGCTTCCTGCCATGATGATAATGGATTCACCTTCTGAAGCTATAAGCAAGTCACAATTAAATGCTTTCTTTTATAAGAGTTGCCATGGTCACTGTGTCTCTTCTTGGCAATAGGACACTAAGACATCCCCTGAGCCTCCAGAAAGAGGACCATTGATTCAACCAGTGAAATTGACTTCAGATTGCTGGCCTTGAGAATTGTAGCCAAACATTTTTGTTGGTTTAAACCACCAGTTCATGGTAAAATGTCACAGAAGCCACAAGAAATGATATCGGCAGGACTGGATGAGGCCACAAGCAGAGAGGTGTCATGATCTAAGAAATGAGTCAGTAACAAGTCAGGGAACACTGGACAAAGTTTACAGCTAAACATGGTGTTCAGGGAACAGACAAGATATTCCCTCTTCTTAAATACTTTGAGTTTCTAAAAGTTAATAAGGTCAAGGACTTTAACTTTAATTATTAGAAAGCTTGATACAACATCCAGTTTCTAATGTGTTTCCATATTTACTCTCTATGAAATATAAACAAACCATATAAACTAAAATATGTTAAAAAAAATAGCAAGTTTAAACTTCATGTATACATTTCTTCTCAACTAAAAAGCAATTTACACAAAACACAAGCATCAACAACATCTGTGTATATCTTCAGTAATTTATTACGTGATGATGGTGTTCTATTTAACCAAAAATGTACTTATGCATTCAAAATTATCATTCACATGGTTTTGGACAAAAACCACATTTTTTTCCATTGGAAATTACCCTAATGTGTTTTAAAATATGTAAACATGGCCTAAATATATCAGCGTAGTATTTGTGAAATATAACACATGTTCAGAGTTTACCCTGGTGACGATGATATACAGTTTTTAAAATTATGTGACTCTCTAAACACACATACACAACTACAGAAAATCAAAGTTCAGATTTGAATGTATAGTGCTTGCTTGCATGATTCCCTGTTTGAACAGTTCAGACACTGGGGATTGTAATGAATTTTCCAGAAATAAAACAAGCATCTTTTGCTGTTAGCAAGGTTGGTACAGATTTTATTTTACATCACCGAACTCCAGGGACTGAGTAGATTGCTCTTTCAGATTTCTGAGGCTTATATCCAGGACAGAAAGGGAGTGGGCTTGGAAACCATTCCTATCATTCACAAAGTCGACTTCATGGAAGGAACACCCTCGGTCATAGAAGGTATCAAGTTCAAGACAGAGAGTCACCCTTATCTATAGCTCTCCTATTGCTTAAAATCAGTGTTCTCTATTGTCTTCCATCTCCTCTCTTCCTACTCTGAGTGAATCACCAATATTTGTTCTTCTCCAAAGACTGACCTCTTGGAAGAGGCAACATGGTCACACTAAGTCTAGTTACGTCTGTGAACCCTGACGTCACATGGACGTCATGCAAATCTTGCTTCTGTACTTGCTAGCGTTTCAGACTTTGGTAGGATACTCACCGTGCTAGAACTTTAACAATTTTAAGGTTTTATTATTTTTTTCATTATTTTGTGTACATTTTTTGTGTACATTTTTGTGTATGTGGACACATGCATCACGGTGAGTGTACGGAGGTCAGAGAATAACTTTATGAGATTGGTTCTCTCCTTCCAGGTTTATGTGAGTTCTATGAATCAATCCCAGGATGCCAGGCTTACAAGGCAAGCACCTATATCCTCTGGCCCTTTCTCAAGCCCAAGCCTCAACATTTTATCTGGGATGTTTGAAATATGGAGGATCTTTACTCTACGTTGCTGAAATACTTAATAAGTCATTAACACAAAATATGCTTAGAGCCTTAGGGAAAGGAGCCAAGCTCAACTGGATACCTTCTCTTGGTTCCTCGACAGCAGATTGCTCCACGCTTGATGTGTTGACAAGCTCACAAATCCCATTATATGCACAGAGCTCAGAGCACTGCCAGAACAGTCTGTTTCTTCTGTATGGACACATGCTGCCCTTTGTTGGAGCTGCTTAGCTGTATGTGTGTCTCAGTAGCTCTCGGGCTTACCCTCAACTTTCTGCACTTCAAACTCTGTGAGATAAAGGTCAGCATCCTTTGTAGCTTGAAGTCTGCCGTGGAACAGATCTTCTGGCTGTGATGGATCAGAGTCCCTGCAAGATGTTGAGTTTTGTGCTCAGTCTCTCTCTCTTTGCTGTAAGAAAACACGATTCCAACTGAGCCTGACGTCTGCATTCTTCATTCTCACCAGTCCCTCCCCTGCAGAGTGCTAACTTGCCTTTTGACATTGACTACATTATACTACGATCTACACTGCAGCCTGGTCTGAGCGCTTAGTACAACATGCAATAACTACTGAATACGTGAGCACATTGTGTGAGATGCCCTTATTCCAGGTAGCAATGATGCAACTACTTCAACAAGGTACAGTCATGCACTCTATAGCTTCAGATACTTGGGAGTTAGAGGCAGGGGGATCACTTGAACCAGAAGTTTGAGGTCAGCTTTGACAGCAAGACTTTGTTCTCGAAAGGAAGGTGGGGCAGGGAGAGGAAGGGAGGGAAGGAAATCTGCTTCTAATGGTACCATGATATATTCAGACTTCAAAAAATATTGAAATGTGAAAATAGCATACAGTCTAGAGTTCATGAAATATGGCACTGTGAAAAGGAAAATGGATGTGTGCATAAAAAAGCGTTTAGTGCCCTCTCTGATTAGATAGGGAAATGCTTTCTTACAGATGCAGAAATGAAAATGTATATCAGTATGCATGAGTTTATAAATGCTATCCAGTCCCTGAATTCTCTAAATTACCTGTACATAGACACTCCCCACAGCCACTCACTGTCATTTTCACATTACACTTGATGAAAAATGACTTCAGAGATCATTTGAATCTCCCTCCCCTCTGGACACCTTTTATTTAAATGATCTACGTTACTGTTCCCTTACTCTCCATCAACCTATTCCTTCGGTTCAAATGCTATTCAATAACTGTATTCTCGTTAAACACAAATCCTTGCATTCTTCTCAAAACACTAGATGCTCAGGGTGTCTTGCAGTGTCAGACCTTGTGTGTGATTGAGTCCAGGTTTGGATATCTAAACAAAGCTAAAAGGAATCTCCATCTTCCATTCATTTTACCCCAAACTGTCCCTCCAGCTGTTTCTGGGCTGCTTCATCTCAAAGGCGCCCCTTCACTAACAGGGGCTTTCTGGGCAGTGGCTTTGTTTATGATTAATTATCATGAACCCAACTTGGACCTTTGGCTTTCTGGCTCTTAGCTGAGTAGCCAAGATATTTCTCTAGACTGAGATAGTTGGCTTCAGTTCTAATTAATGATCAGTCGTTATCAGCTTAGTTTAGACTTTTTTGCTCTCTGACTTTTTGGCTGGGTAGCCTAAACACTTCCCAGATCCAAAGGGCTGGCTGAAATTTATGTCCCTCTTTCTGGCACTGTCCTGATAATTCTGATGCTTTCCCGGATCTGCAAAAAGATTTTAATTGTTTACAGTCTTGATTAATGGGCTTGCTGTTGCTTTGATAGTCCATCATTTATAATGATAAGAAACAAAAAAAACAAATGGCGTTTTCTATTACTCTCTGGGGCCCCTGGTCCATCCTTTCTAAGGGGCAACTGTTTTGTTTCCTTCTCTATTTCTGTTAAGTTACTAATAATTGCATTACAATTGAACTTTAAACTATAGCTATTTCTAACTCCCTGCAGTATTTATTACCCTACAGAATTCCTCACTGTTATTTCAACAGTCTTTCCCAGAGTCTTCTGGTTGTATATCTCCAGCCAGCAGCTCACCAAGACAGTTCGTATCAGTTCCTTGGTTTCTCTAGCATCTATCACAAAACCCAGTGAGTCTTGTCTCCTTGTGCCCTATCAAATAAATGAATCCCCCAGACTCTGTAATCACTCTCTGGTTAATTACTTCATTTGGCCGGGTAAACTGTCGTCACCCAAAAATAGAGCCTAAAGTTCTTTTTTATTCTTATTTCTGCTTATCAACTCATTATCTAAGTTCAGTTCATGTAGGGGTTCTGAGTACCCCCACTAGTATTTGTAAAGACTGTTGGTGGTGGTGGTGTGAATCAATGGCTGGGTAAGCCAGTATAGATGAACTCTTCTCTCCCTGTATCTGCTTTTCTTGTTTCCAAAAGAAGATGAAAAAAAACAAAACAAAAAACCAAAAACGTATCTTTGGGAGGTGACACTGTGAAGTTTGTTTTTCTATTTCTAAGATGATGTCTGCTCATTCTAGTTTCATACAACATTTTCTTGGCAATGATGCTAGAAGCTAGTTTGTGCTCTGTTATATTTGCGACTTAAATCAACAGAGACCTGTGCCTACAGTTCATTAGTTTCTGTATTCCATTTCAAATAGCGCTCTGCGTTTTCTGTTTGGTGGTAATAGAAATTTCACACGTGGTAGAAGCATCTCTCAATATGCCCCCCAACTCCCAACTTCCCTTCAAGAGAAGGTGTAGGTTTGTTTCCTCCACCCTTCCCCTCCCCTGCCTTTCCTCATGTCTCTCTCTCATCTTTGACTATCTCTAAGTCCTCTTAGTTGCCCCCACTCTCTGATCCTTTGCCACACCGAGGGTCCCAGTCGTTCAAGCATCACCACATAAGGAATGGTTGCTCCTTGTCTCTCTCCCTCCTTCCCTCTTTCTTTTCTCTCTCTTTCTGTCATTCCAAGGCAGAAATCACAATATTTTATTCTGGTGTTGGCTTCCCTCCCTCTAGTGATGAATAACGGTGAGCACATTTCCATATCTCTTATCTACTCTACAAAGATCTCTTTTGATGAAGTGTTACAACTTGTCACACATTTTTAAACCAAGTTGCCTTTTTTATTATGGAGTTTTGAAAACTTTGAATCTCATGAATACCAGTTCTTTGTCATATCCATCCTCCTCAAATACTTTCTAAAGATATGTGGGTTGTCCTTTTGTCCTGGTGGCAATGTGTTTTGCACAGAAGAAACCTTATTTTTCTGTTTTGACAAGGTCCAATTTATCAATTTTCTCTCTCATTTTTTTAACTGAAAATACCTTTTTTTTTTTTTTTCATACATTCCATTCTGGTTATGGTTTCCCTTCTTCCAACTCCTCCCAGATCTTCTGCACCTCCCTCCCACCTCCCTACTCACCCAAATCCACCCCCTCTCATTAGCAAATAAACTTGCACCTAGAAAAAGCAATAAAATAAAAACAAACAAACCAGAACAGGAAAACAAAAACAGGAAGAAAAAAAAAAGAACCAAAGTAAAAAGCATAGGAAACACAAATAGACATGACAATATGCACATTTGCACACACAGAAATTCCATAAAATACAAAACTGGAAACTATAACATATAAGCAAAACCAAAACAAAACAGACAAAGCCAGGTGAGATTAAAAACAAAAACAGAAACCAAAAAATCTCCAAAAACACCCTTGAGTTCACTTGTGTTGTCTGTCCACTGCTGGGCATTGGGGCTTCCCTTAAGTGTGGTTTGTATACCCAGTGACACTCTGTTGGAGAAAACGAATTTTTCTTCTGTGAGCAGTTTTCAATTGGAGGTAGCTTCTGGTTAGGGATGGGGGCTTGTGCCCACTTTCCCTCTCAGCGCTGGGACCGCCATCCAGCTTAGACCTGTGCATGCTACCCTGGGCTCTATGTGCTCATATGAGCATCAATCCTGTGGTGTCTAGAAAGCCTTATGTTCTTGGTATCTTCCCATCACTACTGGCTCTTACAATTGTTCTGCTTCCTCTTCCACTGAGATCCCTGAGCCCTGAGAAGAGGGATTTGATGAAGACATCTCATTTAAGATGGAGTCCTCCAAGATCTCTCGCTATCTGCACATTGTCCTGCTGTGTCTGCACATTTGTTCCCATATACTGCAAATTGGAGCATCTCTGACGATGCCCAAGCAAGACACTGATCTGATGCCCGGGCTGCATAGCCTGATGGGTCCCAGTAGTGAATGTCCTTAAGTATTGGCAGCTGACACAAAGGGATGGGGTGAAGGAGGAAGGATGTTTCTCTGAAGATCTGAGGGGATCTTCAGAGCCTCCAGGGAATGGAGGCAAAGAGGAAGGATGGGCCCTACAAATGGAAAAGAGCTAGAGATGAGAGTGGGGAGTTGGAAACAGAAGGCAGGAAGGAGGGTGGAGATTGCCTATCTTTTTTCTTCTTCTTCTTATAGCTCTTGTTTTTGGTATCGTACCTAAAAATTCTGGATAGCATAAGGTCACCAAGTTTTTTTTTCTTATCCTTTCTTTTGAAAGTTTTATAATTTCAAGGTATACATTTAAGCTTATTATCCATTTGGAACCAATTCTGGTATAGAGTGAGACTTATGTTCTTTCTTCCTTCTTTCCTTCCTTCCTTCTTTTCTTTCTTTCTTTTTATATCATATTAACTTTTGGGCTTTTTGTAAAACACAACACAAGCCACGCTTGAAAGGAAAGAGTGAAGGAGACAGCCCCCCTGGCTCACACTTCAGAGTGAACTATCTAACAGACAAACCATCTTAATGAAACAGATAGGAATTTCACCCATTGTCACATTGTTTTTATGAATCAAATTAAATCTGACTCCCAGAGAACATATGATAAGATGGCAAAAAATTTAATTAAAGTGGTCTAATTAGGACAGCATCGAGAAAGGCAGCAGCTTTTGAGAATTTGGCTTAATTAAAGGTTACTTAGAAATTCAGTTGAAGCAATCTTGAAATGCCCTAAGTAACAGGATTCTAGAGGGAGCCAGACTCTAGCTTGGTACTAGTTAATGACATACAAAGGTGGATGTAGGAATAATCTCCTGTGTACTATGTGGAAGCATCATCTGTTAATATAAAAAGCGCCTATGGGACATCTGGGAGAGAGAGAGAGAGAGAGAGAGAGAGAGAGAGAGAGAGAAACAGAGACAGACACAGAGACACAGAGACACAGAGACCACAGAGACCACAGAGACCACAGAGAGACTGACTCTAGGAAAGAGTCAAGCACAGGAAGACTCCCCACCAGGACTCAGAGGAAGTTGGACTCTGAAACTAAGGAGAGGTAACTAGCCATGTGGCAAACACAGAATAGTAAAAACAAGTTAAATAAGTTACAAGCTAGTAGGAACCAGCCTAACTTATGGCCTCTGCATTTAATAAATAATAAGCCTTCAAGGCACTTCTGAGGGAACTGAAACGTGTAGAAAAGCTCGCAGTTACAGGTGGGTTTGGGAAGTCTGAAGGAGCCTTGATTCTCATGGATCACATGCTCCTTGGGAGTCCAGACATGCAATGACAGTGACCACTGGGGAGGTTGGGTATGGAATGAGAAAGCTTATAATTTCCTTCCCGTGTGTGCATCTGGTTGGTGCATAGCTGGAGAAGATTAGATGAGAGGAGAAAGTACCAGCTCTCTTCCCTTCTGGACCTCGGGTGAAACTCCTTCTCCACCCCGGCTGCCCAACTGGCTGAGAAATCTGAGCTTACCCATCAGAACCTTCAGCCAGGACCTGTACTGCTTATTCACAAGCACTCCAGATCACATGGTTAACCTGTTGCCTGTGTTCAAGAGAAGATGCCCTTTCATGAAATGTCTCCTTTATTCTACTGTTGTAACCAATGTGAAACCTCCTCTGTAAATGGAGGCCCACGGGAATAGTTAGATTGTCCCACACGTGATCCTTTCAGGACTCTAACTGAGGGGACAGCCATGTGGTGAGACCTCCTCAGGCTCCTACCTGTGGCAAACAGTCTAGATGCTGAAACCGCAATGGAATTGATATGAAATGTAATCCCCACCCCCCCACCCCCCAGGGAGGAAGAAAAAAAACTCTAAATAAATTAAGACTCATAACTGTGATTTACTTTGGCTTTTTTAATTTGAACATTTTAATTGCTTACTTTACAAATTGACCTTTAAGAAAGTAAAATAATAAAGTAAGATTTACAACTTCACTTCTGCTTTCTAATGGCTGTGCCTTGTGATGTCTCTAAGGTGGGGAAGACACGTTATTCTTGTCTGCATCTTCTCTTACACCCAAGCTTCTTTCTCATCCTGCCTGTGCCCTTGACCATGTATTAGTGACAGTTAGTGCAACCTAGGCAAGAGGTACAGAGAGTGAGAGAGAAGTTTTCCCAACTCCCAGTCCTTGGCTATTTAAGGATGGTAGAAGCCATTCTCCAGGAGAAACCAGTGGCTAATTGTCTCAGTTAGGGTTTTACTGCTGTGAACAGACACCCTGACCAAGGCATCTCTTATAAGGACAACAGTTAATCGGGGCTGGCTTACATTGTCAGAGGTTCAGTCCATTATCATCAAGGCAGGAGCATGGCAGCATCCAGGCATGATGCAGGAGGAGCTGAGAGTTCTACATGTTCATCTGAAGTTCACTAGGAGAAGAGTGGCTTCCAGGCAGGAGGAGGAGGACCTTAAATCCCACACTCAGAGTGACATACTTCCTCCAACAAGGTCACACCTACTCCGACAAGGCCACACCTCCTCGTAGTGCCACTCCCTGGGCCAAGCATATTCAAGCCACCACACTAACCCTTCAGGTCTTGAAGGTGAGAGCCACTCTGAGGTAAAAGCATACTCTAATCACTTCTCCCTGTCATCCTCCATCCACTTCCTCAGACTCACCAAGTCCTTCCCAGCCCTGAAGTACATTGTCTGTCCCACAAGAAACCTCTGCTGGCTTCCAGCTTCTTGGCATCTTTCCTGAGAGATTTTCCTGACAGCCAGAGAAGGCCCAGGCCTCCTAGACTTGCTTTCTTTGTTCCTTCATGGCTCATATCACAACTGTGTGTGTGGGGGGGGGGGGGCGGTGTCTGCATGTGGAGAACAGAGTCAACCTCTTGTTCCTCGGTTGCTCACCACTTTGCAGGGATTTTAAATGGCTTTTTTATGGTACGTTTTAAATTAACATATAATAATGTCACCATTCCAGTCCCTTTCCTCCCTCCAGCTGCCCCAAGTCCCTTTTGTCCACTTCTTCCATGTCCCAATCTTCAATTAGTTTGCCTCGCCTTTTGAGACAAGGTCTTTTACTAGCTGCTCTGAGGCTGGTGATTCGGAGAGGCTGACTGGCCAGTTGTGACACAAGGATCTGCCATGTCCACATCTCTAGTTCTCGAATTTCAAGTACCACCATGGCCAGCTTTTTTATATGAGTTTCTGGGGGATGAAAAGTGAGCTTCTCGTGTTTGCAAAAATAAGCACTTTACCAATGGAACCTCCTTGTCAGCCCACATCACATTTTCCTATAGCCCCCCCTGTTCCTGGCTTTATCTTCTATTTTCTATACTCTTTCAATCCATCCCCCATCACAATAATGAGCACCAGGAGTTGGAACTAACTCTTGCATAGATTGGCTACAGGTCCTGGAATCATACCCACTGCACAGTAAACACCTGGCAAATAAATAAATGTCCTCTCCAGAGGGGTCTGGTGGTCTAGGATGTTCTGAAAAGTCCTCTCTGCTTGATGCCAAAGTCTGCTCATGGGGCACTCTAAGGAAGCCTGCTTCTAACATCATGTCCAGAGGAAGCTGCCCAAGGAGCCTTTACAGGGACAGAATGAAGTAGCCCCTGGCTAATTTCCTCAGTGACGGGAATTGGCATGATCTCAAAATAAATCGTATGTCCAATACACAGAACTCAAAGCTCACCAATTTTATTGACAGCTCTTATAAAATGACCCATAACTCATATCAGAGAACCTTGGAGGCATTGTGCCACCCTTAGCAAGACGCAACACTGGCTTTATTCCATAAAGAGAAAAAATCAATGCTCTGTACTCTTGAGGCCAAGTCGCCGAGCGTCTGCAATAGACAGTAACTTTCATCTCACTGAGCATGTGTTTTCCTCAAGGAGACATCTTAAGTTTTTCCAAGGCAGAGACTTTACATCTTTCGCAATCCTGAGCATAGGAATGTTTGCACAGTCAAATCCAGATATAAAAGACGTGTGGTCCCTTGGTTATGTATACATGTGCTCTGTTATTGGGAGGAAACTCTTAGTGGCAGGTGACATGCACAAAGCCCAGAGGATTAAGAAAAATAACCCTCTTCTTCGTGAAGCCAGCTTATCGGTCCACAGAGGACTCACCTTGGCTGCTCATCGGAGATGGCGCTTCTTGTCTGTCTTGTCTGACTATACCTTCCTCTGTTCTCTCGGCTCTTTTCCCATTTCCAGCCCTTTTTGGGGGGATCACCTTCATCCTGGACACCAACACACCATCTTTGCCATGTGTTGCAAGTATAGGCTTTTAGCTTCTTTGATTTTTCAGAGTACGGTACATGTTAAAAGGCATCAGGACTGCACTCAACTGTCTAGAATACCAGCTTTCGCAGTGTCTTAAAAGAAGATCATTTATTTTCTACCTTCTAAAGAAGCTGAAAGAAGCCCAGGGTGATGTTCTTAAGGCCAAAGTTTCTTCACGCTTTTGGTTCCAATATCATTAGTTCACCGCTTCCATTATTGCTATGATCTAAATGTGTCCCTATTGTTCACACTGAAAACCCAATTGCAGAGCCAATGATGTAGAGAGGTGGGACCTTTAAGGGGTGATTAGGGCGTGAGAGAGGAGCCCTCATGATTGATTCATGTCCTTATCTCAGGAAGTAGGCTCCTAAGAAAACGATAAATATTCTCTCCCCCTCTCTTTCTCTGTCTCTCTGTGTCTCTCTGTCTCTGCCTCTCTCTCTCTCTCTCTCTCTCTCTCTCTTTCTCTCTCTCTCTCTCTCTCTTTCTCTCTCTCTCTCTCTCCAGGCCAGCCAGGGTTACACAGTGAGACTGTGTCAAAGAAATAAGAAAAGAACATACACAATACCTAACTCAATAGCTCAGAGCATGGGTGGGCTCTTAAAATGCAATCTTGTGGCCCTCCGGTTTCAGGTTTAGTAATTCATAGAGGATCCCCAAGAACCCTCACTCTATTTTTATTTGTTTGTTTTGCATTTTGGAAACAGAATCTCACTATGTAGACCTAAATGGCCTGGAGATCACTGTGTAGACCAGGCTGTCCTCAAACTCAGAGATCTGTCTGCACTGGCCTCCTGAGCGCTAAATGCCAGGGTTAAAGTTTGTATCACCACACCCAGCTGAACATCTGCATTTCTAATAAGGTTTTAGGCGATGCAGAAGTTTGAAAATCGTATGTATATTATTTGGAGAACCACTAGTATTTTCTTCTAGGCAAGGTAAGGCTTTTTTTTGTTCTTAGTATTCTAATATTGACAGTCACTTTAACTTCAATGTATCATTTCATTAAGAAAAAGCACTAAACTTTTTAATCTCTCAAAGAGACATTTATCTTTAGAGACAGGAAGGAGTCAAAACAGAGGCCATGTAATGGAGAAAGGAAATCCCATTCTGTGTGTAACAATCGTGGTTCCAAATGTGCTCTCCCCCACCACTGGTGAGCCAGACCATCTCCCCACAAGGCGTAAACACAGACTGCAAGTTGCCAGGTCTTAGCAGCATCAGTTCTTCACGCTCATGGAAAGCTGTAAATATCTAGGTGCTAAATGGCATTTGGCTGAAGGTTCCACGGAATTAGAGATTCTAAAAGCCACATGTCTGCCTTTGCTCTGTTACTGACGGAGCAAGACAATGAGGTGGACCAATCAGAAGGTAGAGAGGCGATGTGTAAGGCTGCCGAACACAGGAGGGAGAGAGTGAGAAGGAAGAGCTGGACTCCAAAACTTGCCAGCAGCGTCAGGGCAAGCAGGGTCAGGATTCACCAACCAGCCTCGAAATCAGAGTCCTGTACACTGAGCAGCGGAGCCTTATGATGCCCTCCCCCATTCCTCTTCTCCCCTGCTTTCCTCCTGGTTTGAGGGGGGTCTGTTTTATAAAATTCTGCTGAGTGAAGGAAGGAAAAGAAAAGAATGTTTGTCTCCGCTTGAGCTTAAAGAAACAAAGATCTACAAATCCTCGGAGAATAAATGTGGCAGAGAGAGTGCAAAGTTAACGAAACGGGGGCGGTGGGGAGTCGGGGGTAAGCTTTGGCCAAAAGAGTGAGCGGGCCTCTCTCTCGCAGAAGTGCTCAGCCCTCTTGGGGCTGTTTAACACACGAGCGCCCCACACACACTTTTTTTCTTGTTACCTGGGGAATTTTGGGTTTTATTTTATGGTATATTTCCCACACAAACCATTCTCCTAGTGGGGTCTAAAAATGATGCTTTGTTTTCAAAATATCTCTCTCTCTCTCTCTCTCTCTCTCTCTCTCTCTCTCTCTCTCTCTCTGTGTGTGTGTGTGTGTGTGTGTGTGTGCGCGTGCGTGTGCGTGTGCGTGTGCATGTGTGTTCTTGTATGTGCATGTTCTCACCCTTCTTTGAAACTGCTCATTGTCCAGTTGAGGGGGAGTTAAGTTCTTTGCTCTTTCTCTCCATAGGATTTTGCACTCCAACAGGCACTTGGTGGCCCTTCTAAACTCTATATATTTGCGAACAAATTCAGCTTTTTAAAAAAAATTGCAATTACATACAGCGTAATTCTCACCTGGCACTTCTTTTGGCAGCCTCATTAGTTGGGACCCTCACAAAAGTAGGGAGCCTTTGAATCCTGCTGAACTCTGTTGGCACAAGGTAGAGAAGGGGATGGCTCCAGATGCCCGCCTGCCCTTCCCTGCATCAACCCCTTCATGCAAGAGCCAGAAGCCGAATCTGAGCTTTGAAATCAGAAATGACTTGGCTGTCACTAATAGCAGCCTTCCGACAACTGCACTTTACCATGCCCCTACTAGTAGCCACGCCCCTCTGACTCAGTCTGCTTTACCTGCATTGAACAGTCCTCACAGAATTCTGAAACTTCCCGCATGTTTTGGTAGCTTGAGTTTGTCTGTTGTCAGAATCTCACCATGTAATTCTGCTTGTCCTGAAACTCTCTATGTAGGCCAGAGTGGTTACTCTCTCAAGAGATTCTGTACACACCTCTGTACACACCTGGCTCTAGCTGTCATTTTTAATTAAAGCACTGCTTACTTTGTTCCAGACACTATCAGGGGTTATACAAGGGAGGAGAAAATTGCAGTCACCACTTCTTCTATCTGGGCTTGTAGGTGTGTTCCACCACGCTCCGTTAATGCGTAATGGATATGGAAGTAGGGGCTTCCTGTATGCTGGGCAAGCCCTCTCTGCCAACGGAGCCATACCCCAATCCTAAAGGAACTTTTTGAAGAAAAAGCTATAGTGTGCTGATGGCTGCAGCTCTATAGATTTTTCTAACAGCAGTAAATTGTAGGGTCATAATGAGTGAAATTCTGTAAATCGTACTTGAATAAACTTGGAAAATGTTAATGAGGGAAAATACATAGGAGGAATTGAAATTTACAAGACATAAAATGAACTTTAAAAACGTCTTGCCATCAAACAGGAATGCTGGTCCCTGCCATCTGCGAGTACAGATGGGATCTTGTCCCATCCCAAGTGAGTCCTTGGTTCCGCACCGTGTGGGGTAGAGGGAGGGTAGAATTCTGCAGAGCAGCGTTTCTCACTCACTGACTAATTCCTTGTGATGCTGGCCAGTGGTAAAATCCTATAATAGTTACACTGGGAAGGCCCTCAAGGACCATCTTCTGCAGACGTCTCACTTAAAGAAAGCTGGATGGAGACTTGGGAATTTCCTAGAACTGACTTACTCAAGATATCTAATCCAGTTAACATCCAAGCGCCCTCACTTCTTACCCACAATCCTCCACTGGGCTCTCACCACCTTCCTCAATCTTGCTCTAACCTACAAAATGGGGACAATGATACTGGGTACCAGCTACCCTGTAGTGTTTAATTACAGTAAATGATGGTGAATTACTTTCAAAAAGTAGGGTGCCCTCTGCCACTAGGGTGCTTTCAACTCACAAGGCAATTGCAAGTCAGTATAGTTCAGAATGCAGACTCAAGACCTATAAGAAGCAGTGGGGGTGGGGGGGAAAGTACCTTCCATCAACAGTGGGGTGGAGTCAGGGCAGTGAGCAGCTGGGTGTGGTTTCAAACCACTCCTCTTAATTTCCTGGCACCTTTTCTACCTCCAAAACATCATTACTTTCTGCTCTTCACTCAGTTTAATGAAAGTGAAGACAATGTAACTTACCCTGTGTCTGCCGATCTGTGGTCCCTCTAACAACCAAGATGGGGAAAGAGGGGTGAGGTAGGGCGATTTGGTTTAGCTATCTGTAACAAAAAATATATATATTTATTTTACCCCCTACTTTGAAAACCTATTCATTCTTGTTGGGATGCCATAAAGGGCCCTGTGTGTCTGTAACACCTGGATCTCCAAGGCTAATCTGCTCAGGGTATCCTGGGTGTATTTGTTTCTGCTAACTGCTCCCCTTGGACCACCGTTTTCCCTGAGCCTCTGACCGCCCACACTGGGGCAGGCCTCACTGAGAACCCTCAGTGAAATGAGAGTCCAGCAAACCAGTCTTGCTGCTGGCCCCGGGAAAACACCAGGTGCACAGCCAGGCTCAGAATGAGAACTGAGAGAACACTTATAAATCAAGCCCAGCTGGGGAGTACAAGAACAGGATAGCTGAAAAACTTACAACAATGTTACCTAGAAATGTTAAATCACACGGTCCCAACAGCAGGGTCACTGCAGTGATCTCTCTAGAACTAAGGCAGAAGCCAGATCAACAACGAAGCAGTCTCCCCTCCCGCACCCACATTTTTATGTCTTGCAGGCATGCTTTGAGTTTTTCCCACACGAAGCATGCACATGTGATTTCCACTTGTATCTTGTTTTCCCCTTGTCAGGGTCACTCATTTCTTGATCTGCATTTGAGAACCTCCCACCAACCTGTTTGGGGGAGGGGCAGAGGGAGCGCAGTAGGTCTCAGGTTTAAAACAGGATGACGTAAGACAGTGTTGAATAAGGACTTTGGATCTCAGCAAGAAAGTATTCACATATGTCTGGGGCCAAAAGATAAGAAATTACAAAACTCGTATTTTAAAACCTGAAATTGGATTTAACTGCTTTGCCTTTCTCTGTCTTTGTGATCCTCTAAATTCTCCATCCTCCGTTTGGTCTGATAGGACCCAGTGACCTTTGAGGGATGGTATTCCTAAGTCCCTAGGGTAAACTCTCCTTTCCTAATATTTCCCTAATACTTTCACAATCCAAACTCCACAAGGACACAGGAATCTCTCACAGGTAGTCATCGACATGGCTATGTGCAAACCAGGTCCGAGGCAATTGTGATACACACCTCAGAGTGCATATTTCAATCCAACTTCAGTCTTAGAGTCTTGGCTTGCTTTCTCAGGTGATTATTGCTTGTCCTGCAGAGACCTAGGTCAACCTTTGAAGTTTACTTCAGGCCAACCAGCTGTTATCTCTGCTAATATCTATCTCCCAGTGGCACTTTAATCCTATCCTGCACAAGAGTTGTCAACTCGCTCTTTTTTCTTTCTTTTTTGTTTGGGGGTGGTGGTCTGGACAGGGTCTCACGAAGCCCAGGCTGTCCTCAGACTAGCCATGTAAGCTGAGAAGCTGGAGATAATCTTGAACTTCTCATTTTTCTGCCTCTAGCTCTGGAGTGCTGGAATGCCAAGGACCAGCCTTGACTTGGAGAGAGGTTCTAAGGAATGGGTGTTTGGGAGCAGCAAAAGAAACGACTCAAAGTCAAATTGTGGGTGCAAGCTGACAGACTATGTACTGCCGGGGACAGCTTTCTGAAGATCACCAGGTAGCTCAGCTCTTGCAGACCAAAGCCCAGTCTTTTATTTACATATCAGTTAAATTATCCACCCATTTCCCTTTTGGTTATCAGCATTTTATGACCCTAGCCCTTAGACTCCTAGGAGAAGACAGCAAGCACAGTTTTGTCGTTGTTGTTTGTTTGTTTGTTTTTTAACGTTATGAATGAATTCAGAGATTTGCAAGCACAGATAATAAGCTAGCTGAGGGGGATCCCGCTCTGAGATCAGCATCCCCACTACACATGAACCTAAACTAACTCTGTCCCAGGCTGACCTTGAACTCAGAAATCTACCTGCCTTTGTATCTTTCTGACAAGCTGGCCTATCAGTGCAGCTGCTTTGTTCTTTTAGGTCTGTGAAGCCGCTCGTGTAATTTATATTGCCTCCTTATATTTTGCACAGTTGAGAAATTATGTATGTTTGAATTCATGTTTTCAGAGTTCTTTCCCACAGCTTCAAGGACTATCCTGAAGATCGTAGCATTTACCGTTTTGCTGAGGGACATAGACACATCCTTGACTCCTGGACTCTTGCTGTTTCTAATTATCATATCATGGAGTCATTAACCTTAACAAGGAGAGCGTTCCCCAAAGGAGGAACATGAAGTAAATTATGTACATTATTATACCAACAAGCCTTACACCCACAGCAACTATCCATGCTCATGGAGGCCCACACCCTGCTGGCTCTGCTCCAGGGTGGGAACCGTGTCACACTGTCACATGGCCGTGTAGAACTCAGCACTGGAATTAGAGTCCTCCACCTCCACTGTGCTTGTGAGGTGCTGGGGATCAAAGCCAGGGCTTTGTGTATGCTGGACAAGCATTCTGCAAACTGAACTACATTTCCATCCCCAGCTAACTCTCTCTTCTTGATCTCACATTCTGAGTTACAGCCTTGGTGGTGGTGGTGGTGGTGGTGGTGGTGGTGGAGGTGGTGATGTGATGGTGGAGGTGGTGGTGGTGATCTGGTGGTGGTGATGGTGGTGGTGATGTGGTGGTGATGGTGGTAGAGGTGGTGGTGGAGGTGGTGGTGGTGGTGGTGGTGGAGGTGGTGGTGATGGTGGTGATGGTGGCGGTGGTGGAAGTGGTGGAGGTGGTGGTGGTAGAGGTGGTGGAGGTGGTGGTGGTGATGTGGTGGTGGTAGAAGTGGTGGTGGTGGTGGTGGAGGTGGTGGTGGTGATGGTGGTGTTGGTGGTGGTGGTGGTGGTGGAGGTGGTGGTGGTGATGGTGGTGTTGGTGGTGGTGGTGGAGGTGGTGGTGGTGGTGGTGATGGTGGTGGTGGTGATGGTGGTGGTGGTGATGGTGGTGTTGTTGGTGGTGGTGGAGGTGGTGGTGGTGGTGGTGATGGTGGTGGTGGTGGTGATGTGGTGGTGGTGATGTGGTGGTGGTGGTGGTGGAGGTGGTGGTGGTGGTGGTGGTGGTGGTGGTGGTGGTGGTGGTGGTGGTGGTGGAGGTGATGGTGGTGATGTGGTGGTGATGGTGGTGGTTTTCTTGTTTTTAATGTACTAGATCTGAGTAATGTTCTACTTGGTCTAAAGGGAAAAGAACACTTCTTATCAGAGAAAATAGGAACATCTATTCTCCCGAGTTTGCAAGTAAACCTGGAAATTTATAATTGCATCATTTGTTTGAGGCAGAGTATCTCTATATAGCCAAGACTGACCTGGAATTCTCTGTGTAGCTCAAGCTGGCTTCAAACTCAACATAACCCTGCCTCTATCTTCTGATGCTAGGATATCTATGCCCTACTCACAGTTTCCCTGTGAACCCAAATTAAAATAGACTTCACCCATGCCTTCCCCAGGCCACTTTAATTCCCTTTCTTGACAAAGTTTTAGGAATCCCAACCTTTGCATCTTCATTTTCAAACTAACAGTTGAGCAGACTGTAAAGATAATGTCAATAGAGTCAAAGATGGAGGGAAGATAAAACCCAATAGAGACCAGAGGCATTCAGAGACTCTCCATATTTCTTTTTATTTCTTCTTATGTTTACTCAAGATTTTGACAGGTGACAGAATTGAAGAGCCCATGTACACATGTGTCCTGCTCCAGATGGGATTTCTCTAAGGGAAATGAGTGAAGGTTTTCATGACCTTCCCCTCCTTGTTGGGCAGGTGAAGGCTCCATTTTCAATGGTTTACTCTGCTGAAAGTTTAGAGGGGACACCTGTTGTGACCTATGTCCCCCATAGGCTCGTGTTTTGGAACACTTGGTACCCACCTGCTGTGCTGTTGGGGGTGGGGGTGGGGGTTATGGAATCTGTAGGAGGTGGAGCTTGGCTGAAGTAAGCCCATCACTGGGGGCTGGTTTCCAGGTTTTACAGCCTGGCCCCATTTCTTGGTCTCTTTCTTTCTCTGTTTCTTCTATGTGTCTGAAATGTTGATCTGTCAGATCCAAACCAATCTCCTGGTCCTGCTACACCAGACCTTCTCCATGATAAGACTATATCCATTCTGGAACTGTCAACCAAAAAGTCTAGTTCTTTCCTAGCTTGCTTTTTGTCAGGGAATTTTATCAAAGAAATAAAAAAGTAAGTAAAACACCACCAGATATTTACTCCTTTTATATTACATTTTTGTTGATTGTTAAGAACCGCATATATGAGTCCCCTCTTATCTGTGAGACTTACATTCAAAGGCTCCTAGTGGAAACTACAAATAGTACTGAATCTTAGCTATGCCTTTTTCCACTGTGTGTACATACACACATACACACATATGCATATATTATATTATATTATATATGATACTTTTTTAAATTAGACAGAAGAGAGCAAATACAGTAGATAAAAACATTCACAATAATATATTATAATAAAATTACTTAAAATTTATGAATTCTTTATTTCTGTAATTTTCTACTTAATAATTTTTGGAGTACAGTAGACCTTGGGTAACTAAAACTCTAGAAAGCAAAATGGTTAATGATAATGGTTTATATAGTTTATATATTAATCATATATAATTTGGAAAGCATATAAAGTATTTAAAGAGACTATAAGTAGTTAATATCCTCAATATGAAAAGAAAACATTGGTAACATTTTCTCGTATTTTCTTTCAATCTCTTTACATCAACACATTTCCCAGATAGGCATTCCACACTGTGTGCTGTTTCACACTGTCCTTTATTACAATTGACAACGGGATTATATTATCCAAATTAAGTTTATTGGTGATGACTCCCTAATTCTTCCCTCTTGGAGTAAAAATGTACTTACCTTTTTTCATTTTATGGGAGCACACAGTTGAGAGACTTTGAACTTTCAGAGAGACTTGAGAATTTTAGAAAGACTTTGGATACTTTTGAGAGACTGGATATTTCAGAGATGCTTTGAACTATGAAAGCAACATTAGACATTTTCATTGGACTGAACTTTTGAGAATGTTTGAATGTTGAGAATGTTTGAGAATGTTTTTAAGACTGGGACTTTTAAAACTTGGAATGTTTTATGCATGTTAGTATGAGATCTTAGGGACAAACAAGAAAGGAAAGGTTATGGCTGAGTAAGTGATACGCTTGTGTGTCACGTTGACAAGAGGGTAATAGTGTTGGTTAATTTTATGTCAGTGTGAGTCATTTGGGAAGAATGACTTTCATTTGAGAAAACACCTCCATAAGATTGGCCTATGGGGACATCTGTTGTGTATTTTCTAAATTAATGACTATTGTGGGTGAGTACAGCCCACTTTGAGTGTTACAAACCCTAAGCAGGTGTTCCTGGGTTCTATAAGAAAGTAGGCAAAGCAAGCCATATGGAGCAAGCCAGTAAGTAGTAGGTCACCATGGCTTCTGTTTCAGTTCCTGTCTTTAGGTTTCTACATTGAGTTCCTTCCCTGACTTCCCTCAGTCACAGAGTATGACCCAAGGGTTGTAAAACTGACTAAACCCTTTCCTCCCCAAGTAGCTTTTGGCTCCAGTGTTTATCACAATAGAATCCTAAGCATTAAGTAAGTTTCAAAATAATAAAATTTAGAGACTGAATATATATTATTCATGAACAGTTGGAATCCTCTTTATTTAACTATTCCCCTATTGTGTTTTATTTCCTTATAACAAATAATATCACAATAAATATTCCTATTCATACATTAAAAAATTATTACATTTATTCATTCATCTATTTTGCATGTTGAGGTGTAGGGGTACATGGCTCACATCCATGCAGACGTCAGAGGACAGCTTTACAGAGTCAGGTCTCTTCTACAATTTGGGTTCCAGGAATCAAATCCAGGTCATCAGGCTTGTTGGCAGGGCCTTTACCTGCTGAGCCATCACTCCAGCCCTACTGTTCCTACTTTTTATGCTATGATAAATTTCCTGGAACGAGTTTCTAGCAGCAGAGCGATGGTGTTAGAAGTTTCACTTTAGATCTGGCCAAATTGCTGTTTCAAAAGATTGTACCAATTGCAGCCTGCACCACAGAACACAGAGTGCCCATGTTCACAGAACCTGGATGGCACACAGTGTTGGCATGCATTTCCATCTCTCGGTGGCATCTCCTTGTGATTGTAACTGACATTTTTCTGCTGTTGCTGTCCAGTGAAGTTGGGTCATTTTTTTCACACATTGTAGGCCACTGAACTCGTGTCCTTGGGGACCGTCTGCTTCTGCAGTTTGGCAGCTAAACTTTCTTCCAAACTTTTGTTCCTCTCCTGAGGATCACAAAACTTCACATAACTTTAGTTCAAGCCATTGAGTGTTTTCAGATGGTTGGTTGCTTTTAACAGAGCAAGTTGACTCCAAAAATGTCATTTCACTTTCAGTTTTTGACAGAGAAAGGCTATATGTTCAGTTAAATGCTGCCCGGACTCTTTCCTAAAACTATAACTGAAGTTATCTTAATTGTCTCTCTGCATATATTAAAACACACAGTAGCCTACAGTGTGCAGTCCATAAATCCAAAGCTCTTGGAAACAAGTTTTTTTTTTGTAGGCCTCTGTAGGCCTAATTAGGACTATATGATCCTTTTTAGGTACTGAAGAGAGTGAGGAAAAACAGTTTGGGCAAGCACGGGCGTTTTGACAGCAAGCTTCAACTTAACACGAAGCCCAGAAAAGTCAGGACAAATGTGTCCTGAAGTGCCTGAGTGCCCTCCCACTGTTTCCATGATAGGTGATGATGAGATTATTTCTAGGCTTGGCCACACTTTACAGTAGCTACCAGAAGTTAGAAATCCCACAGGTGAAGTGGAGAAAGCCCATGGATTTTAAGTTTATAGAGTCATTTCACATCTGCAAGCTGGCCCTGAATAGCAAGTAGCTTTTGTTCAACACTTTCCATTTGCAAATATTTTCTCACCCCAAACCTCACTTGGTCCATGGAACAACTACAGGGGATGTCTATTCTCATCACCACCTTGTAGAGGTGAGTAGGCCCCCTGTCTCCATGTGTGGAGCTAGTGCTTCAGTACTCAAGCTCCTGCCATCTGCCTGGAAACTGATTCTAACTCCGTCTTACACCCTGGTGATTTATTGATTTGATACTCCTTACAAATGTCACAGAATCAAGGCTAGAAGAAAGAAGAATAGTTACAACCAAAGTACAGGGTACAACCCAGGCCATCCTCTTACTTGATGGTCGGTAGGGAGGAAAACCACAATTTTGGTGTGGCCTTTCCAATGAATAGATGCATCAATGTAGTCTGAATATTTATCTCACCATAATCAGCCCATCACATTATTTGATTCCCAGGGAAGGTTCTGATGTTTCCTTTTTCACTTGGTCTACGCAGTTTGAGCTTTTATAGACCAATAGTCACTGTTAACCGTGTGGAGTGCTGTAGGCTCCATAAGTCGTAGACTCCCAGAAGGAAACTGCAGAAGACCAGAGACATGACACAAGGAATCAGTGCTACTTCCAGAAGAGTCTACCACGTCTTTATTGCCTTGCAAACCTGAGGGAATTTTCTTTTTTGGTTTTTTTTTTTTTTTTTTTTCGTTTTTGTTTTGTTTGTTTTGCTTTGGAGACAGGGTTTCTCTGTGTAGCCCTGGCTGTCCTGGAACTCACTCTGTAGACCAGGCTGGCCTTGAACTCAGAAGTCCACCTGCCTCTGCCTCCCAAGTGCTGGGATTAAAGGCGTGTGCCACCACCACCCGGCAACCTGAGGGATTTTTGAGGCTGAAAAGAAGTGTAAAAAAAAAGGCATTTTTAACTAAAATTTGGACAAAGATGGTCCTAATGATGGATGTTAGTATTATCTCTCGTAGCTTGATCATTTTCACGGTGTACTTGGGGGCTCAGTGGTGAAGAAGGATGGGCAGCAAGTTTTAACCCTTATTGATACACCTGTGCAGATTTCTTAAACACAGACATACTTCCTGGGGAAAGGTATTTGGCCCTCCTTCTCCCCTGTCCTCATTATCAAGAAGATATCAAATAGCTGTTTGGTCTTGATCTTGCCTGAGAATGTACTGCTCCACGGTTTATGTTTGGAAGGCCAGAATCAAAATTCTAGTCTTCACCAAAACCTAAAAGACCAGGAGTGAGCCAATAGTGAGACTCACTGCAGCTACCCAAGACAAGCATGTGCCTGGTAATGGACGATGGGCTAATGACTACGAGAGGGCGTGGGATCACTGTAGGGCCCAGGCTGCTTTGCTCTGAGCACCGCTTCACTGAGCAAAGTATTGGGCCAGTCTCATGACTGCTTCTTTGACAGGAACTCATGAATTCTTGTTGCTGTGGTGCTCAAGGAAGGAGGCCCAGTCTACCCTCAGGAAGAAATGAGATAGATGTATGTGTGTGATATTTAAAGATTTCTCCTCCTCATCCTCTTCCTCTTCCTCCTCTTCCTCTTTATCCTCTTCCTCCTCCTCCTCTACCACTGCCACCACCACCAACACCACCTCTTTCTGCCTGAGTAAATTGTACCATCATCAGCTTCCCAGAAAAACCTCCAAGATGAGAACAAATAGTATAATGCCAGGGCCTCTGTGACCATCATGGCCAGCAAACTGATGATCCTCAAGAGACAAGAAGGCAGTTCAATTCAACACAACAAAGCAGCTGGTGTTGGTTCAAACCCTGGGTATCTGACCCGGAGTCGTTTACTTTAGACATATTTATAGCCAATATGATTTGGCGAAAACGTTTCTGGTGCTAATTACTTCTTCACTCCTGTGTGCACAACAAAACTCTTGGAGAAACAAAGTAAGCTATATAAAGATCAGAGGTAACTTCGTTGAGATTCTCTGAGAAGTACATGGAACACCTTCCATAAAGATACATTCTATAGCCTGACTTAGAAAAACAAGCTTTCGATAAGGTTCTTAGGGAGGATCCAGTGTGATCTCCAGCCGCACAGTGCAAAGGTCGCCAGGCTAGGATACATTCCACTCCCACCCTTCTGAGCAGAAAACAGGTATAGCATTCCTTCCCTTGAAGGAACAACCCTGTGTGCTAACATTCCAGATTTCACTGGAGCTTATCTGTGAGCAGGAGGACCTCTTACAGCGCAAACCCCAGGCTGTTCTGCATCCTGACTCCTCTTCTCTTTCCCATCACCTGCTGCTTCCCACGAACTGGGAAGGTTGTGTCTGTCCTCAGCAAAGCATTTATAAGATGAAGTCTCTAGAATTAAGAACTTTCAAATTCTATGATTTCATATATATATATATATATATTTGAGAAAAGCTTTTTTTTCTCCCCCAATCAAATAGCAAGAACTACCCACGAGCTCACAGCTCCTTGTCTTTTAAGCTATAGCACAGAAGTTAGTTCTTATCCCAGCATATGGAAACATAAAGTACAAGCAAACTTAGGGAGACATCCGTTAAGCTTGGGACAAGGCAGAGAGACAGCAGCATGTCAGCAGAATACCTTCGGGGCAGTCATTTCCAGACACACGACAGGGTCAAATACTATCTGAAGTTATCATGGGTATTTTGATTGGAAACGCTAGGCAGTTACTCCGTTAACTTTATATTCACTCCCCAACTCTTTATAGCAGTTAAGGATAGAATTCTCCTTATGAGCCAATTTAAAAGTTTTCAAATTTAAAAACATCTCTCCAGACATTCCAAAGAAATCACCACACTTATGGTAATTTAAGAATACACAAAATTGACTTTCTTTAAGCTGCCACTCATTCAATGAGACTGGGAGGCTTTCAGTGTCTTAAAACCCAAAGATAATGAAGAGAGGGAAGCATAGAATTTGTATTCATACTCACACACGTTTTTAACCTGAGCACATGAGACTGAATGAGGTCTAGTTTATGTATTTATCTTTTTTGGGAAGGTGAGAGTCCAGTGCACTTTTCAATGACTGATGTGACCTCCTCACAAATCCCCCACATGTCACTTTCAGGTTACAGTGAGCTTCTCTGGCAATTGCATCCAGTTGAAGTCTGATTGGCAGAATGTCTCAAAAAAAAATTTGTAAACCAAGAAGATTTAAAAATTGGTCTCTTTTGATTATCAATTAAGGAGCTGTGTGACTAATCCCTGTATCACCAACTTTATGATTATAATTTTCTCCAAGAATCTTAGTTACAGGGTTTTAATTTTTTTTTAAGAAAGAAGCTCTTACTCTGTATTCATTTACAACAACTCTATCCCTTGAACTAAGTGTGTGTTTATGGAGGGAGGGTTGAGAGGACTCGCTGAAGAAATTGGTTACTTTGTTTCAATGGAATCATTTCTCACTTCACCTCTCTTTTTAATCTGTAAAACATCTCTGTCTCTACTGAGTTTTTAACCCTTCTTATTTACCCGTTTTCCCTCAGTGTCCCCCTTGCCAATCTGTACCAAGTAGATTCACTGCTAACACATCACTTCACTGAGCTGGGAAATGATTTCAAAGCTGACTCCTGCTGACGTGAGAAGCGCGGCGCCCCTCCACACAAGTTTAAACTGAATAATACAAAAAGTTGCAAAATGACCCAGGAAACCTGTAAATTGAACAGTTGTCTGATAAATATGTTTCAAAGATTTGCAAGCAAGTCAGTATGTGAAACTCGGAATACATTGTCCCAAACACATGGCTTTATCTTGGCACAGATTCTTAAAACCCTATCCCTAATATTCCTTCCCCATAAATAGTATACTTAGCATTCCATTCTGAATAAGCCCCTCAGTCAGGGTCCACGGAAGCCAACAGCTACCTCCTAAGACTGCTTTTCTATAAGGAGAATCTCTATTTTAGCGTGGCATAGCATTGAATCCTTCAGTGCCCCAGTGCAGGGTGCTCAACCTTCCAGAATAGTACTTAAGACCCAGGTCAGCCAGGCAGTGGTGGCACATGCCTTTAATCCCAGCACTTGGGAGGCAGAGGCAGGTGGATTTCTGAGTTCAAGGCCAGCCTGGTCTACAGAGTGAGTTGCAGGACAGCCAGGGCTACACAGAGAAACCCTGTCTCAAAACAAAGCAAAACAAAACAAAACAAAAAAAACAACCCCCCCCCCAAAAAAAAGACCCAAGTCACATTGCTAATCATATGGACATTTCAGTTTAGTCTACTTTACGATGGACATATGAATACCTACCTTTTGTAGAATTAAACAAAACAATAGACTTAATCTATTTAATAAAAGGTTTGTCTCAGAAGAAATAATGGTCATGATTATGATAGATCATGATAGAAATTACAGAGACGTTGAGCAGTAGGCCCTGTGAGCCAAAGATAAAGGAAGACTGGGGGGAACTTGTCTGATATCAAGTCCATGTCTGTGATATATACATTGAGACAATGTGTGGTGAGTGTGTGAGTTTCCTATAGCTGCCATAATGAAGTACTGAGTGAGTTAAAACAGAAATGTATTATCTCATTTCTCTGGAGGTTAGGAGTTCAGCATCAAGGCGTGGGCAGGGTTAGTTCCTTCTGAGGGCCGAAAGAAAGAATCTGTTCTGTGACGGAGCTAGAACCCCGATGACCTCCAGCAGCTCTCGGACTGTATACAGATGGTTCTCTCCCTTTTCATGTCATCTTCCCTTTGTGTCTGCTTCTCGGTCCAGTCCCCCCTTTGTATAAAGATTCCATCATATCAGATTAGGACATAACCTCCTTACCGTCACAAAAGATTCCTAGATAACACCCCAATTGCGAAGGATTAGGAAATCAGCCCTTGACAGTGAATATGAGCATCTTACAGATGTGTTGGGCCAGACTTCAGGACAGAGAAGGCGAGGGACCGTCAGCATCTTCAGATCCAGAGAAGGCACTCCCACTGGTGCTCCCCTGCAGCCTCTCCCTCCAGCATAGGGCAACTCATATGGGCATCACCTTTGCACACAGTAGTGATGCATTATTCCTTTCCTGTTGCTGTGATAACACACCAAGGATATAATCAACTTATGGAAGTTTATTATGGCTTATGGTTCCAGAGGGGTGAGAGTCCTTCATGGTGAGGCTAACATGGTAGCAGGGAACCAGACCAGGAAGAAGTGAGAGACCACATCTTTCACCACAGCATGAAACACACAGAGAACTGGATTATGGCAAGGCTGTATATTCTCAAAGGCCATATCCGGCAAAGCCACATGTCCTAAGCCTCCCCAAACAATGCCACCAACTGGGACCAAGTGTTCAAACACCTGAGCCTATATGAGCTGTTTCTCATTTACACTGCCACAGGAGGTAAACAAAGGAACCAGATTTCTCAAAAAAATGACAGTCAAGTCACCCAAAGCAGATGTACAGATGTGAACCTCACATTCCATTGGTTTTTAGGCTTTTCCTTGTCTAAGATGACTGCTTTCCTTCCTGAACAACTTGGACATCTTAAGAAACTACAAAGGGCTGCAGAGATGGTTCAGTCCTTAAAGAGTAGGCTCACAAGCAAAAAGAAAAGACTCATACCTTTTCTCATTACAGCAGTCCTAAATGGACCCTTATAATATTCAACACCTAATAACAATTTTACAGCATCTGAGATTTCATCAATTTCTCAAAACTCCTCAAAGTGAAATTAATTTTATGCACAGTTAAGCATTTGAAACAAGCCCACATACCTCAACACTTTGGAGGATGAGGTCATTCTGACATCTAACAAATGACATGAGGGCGCCCTAGGTCCCCCTAAGTTGGGAATCAGTGCTAAACAACACATCTGGCTTCTTCAAGGAAAACCAACCCTCCCTGGTGACTCATTCACAACCAGGAAGTAAATTCCCGACTGGGAGGCTGTGCCTCCACAAAGTTCATTCTTTGAATCCCCCAGGCAGAGGGTAATCTGGGGTCACGATTCTCAGAGGTACACACCCCTCAGGTCCTTGCAAGGAGGTGCAGCTCTCCTATAATAAAGCTGCTCCAGTCCCCTAGGATAATTCTTGGGATCTCAAAACAAGCACTGCCCTCCGGTTTCAAGCATTATTTTATGTAAGACGAACATTCAGGTTTCTACTAAGCCAGTGTGTGGAGACTATAAGAGTGAATACCCTTCAACAATGCTAGGATACCTGGGCTTCCTCTGCTCGCTCATCCAATTAGCTACTTCCTATCCTTCACATTCACCAAAAATAACTTTTAGAGATGCACAAATAACGGCCATCTTGGTGACTTCATCCCAGAATCCCAGCCATTTCTTCCATAGTTTGCTTGACTCATCCTCTTCATACGGTGTAAGCTTCAGAAGCCTAAGAACACTGCAACACTCTTTCCTGCTTGGTCTTGATACTACAACTATCGACAAATAGATGCTCACTGAGTCTGTCCGGACTAGTTTATCTTCTAACTGGCAGGCAGATGGACCTATACCCTCAGAGTCCTGTTGACTGGTAGTCAAGGTGTATCCTGGATTCTACTATATCTGGGATCTGGCAATAAACGATTGACCTGAAAAACATTACGTTCCTGAATATTCACTCTGGCCTAAATAAACAGGAGGAACCCTGGGAATTCTTTCGCAAGGCTGATTTAGTAGCATCACTGGCACTGTGTAAAATTTCGGAGACTGATGTCCTTAGCACAGATGCTGTCTTTAAGAACTTAACACCAGGACAGACCTTCTGGGGCTAACTCTGTGGGAATGAAGCCCTTTTTATGTCGTGGGTGATGTATGAACTGATGGCTCATGAAAGGTGGAACTCAGACTAAGTTATCAGACTTTTTCCTTCTGAGTTATGGCTCGGCATGCAGACTTTACCGATTACAGCCACTGACAAGGGCTGAGCAATCCGCAGGCTTGTTTATGTTACCAGAAAGAAGTGACAATACAGCCCAATTTAGTGCCTACAGCCCAGCATAACTAGACAAACCCTCTCTCCCATCCACGTTGAAACTCACCTAAGCACAGCTGGATTTATAGGAAGCAAATGCCCAAGAGAGTCAACCAGTCTATAATGCTTGCTTGGGGGCCAAATTACTTTAAAAGCCACAAATTAGAACCCTCTAGAAGCCGAAAAAGAGGAAATGTCTAAATAGTGCATCTAGATTTCTAGCATATGGAGCTTGGGCAAGGTTGTTTGTAGGAGTGAGGGAAGGTCATAGGGTCACTCAAAGCCACCTAACTAGCAACATAGAGCCTCAATAATTCAGTCAGGAGGGCCTCTGCACAGCTGTGGACTTTTAATGACAACATCCATCACCAAGACAAGGTTTTCAAGGGCAAAGGTCTTCTAGCCAAGACAAGTTTACCTGCTCTATGGGCTGGTCCAGAAACGGGGGTCCACTGAGCCCAAGATGCAGGGCTTCCTCCCTCAAGAGCAAATACAAACACTCGAAGAAAAGAAACGGCCCTCAGCATCTAGATCTTTTTTTTATTGCTAAGACTTCTGTTAGAGAAAATGGGAAACGCTCCAATGAAATCCCCCTCCTATCCTTCTGCCGAAATAAGTTGTTTTTAGGTCCCAAATGGAGAAGTATTTCTGCATCTATCTTCTTTCAGAATAGGATTCCGTAATAAGAGAGGGAAAAGGAAGGGCCGGCGGGGGGAGAGGGGGGGCTCAGAAGAGGGAGATCTTCTAACTGACGAAACGGGAAATAGTTCCGGGGGCTCAGACACACAAATTTAGCCCCCACATCAATGAACCCACAAAGATCTCTGTATTCTTGGAACAGAAAATGCTCTGTTGGTAGATAAAAATGAAGATGTTGTCAAGAAGTGATTCCATGGAGAGAAAGACGGGACATACAAGGAGTGAGACTCCCGTGGACCAAACTCTGTCCTAAAAGCAGGTCCCTAAGGCACGACACAAAGGTTAAGTAGATGCCACAGGGATGACGGGATGATGTACGGACTCACTTTGAATTAAAAAAAAAAAAAAATCAGAAGATTCCCTCATGGTTGGGCGACTCAGGAGATTTGGTTGTAAATCTCTCCCTCCCTTCTGCAACTGTGAGTGAGTACGTGAAAGACATGGCAACGGAAGGTATGATGGACACTCACATTCATGTTTTTCTGCTATAAACCCTGGGAGGCAGATACTGTGGCTGCTAGTTGCCAGATGAAGCTGTTGTCTGTAAGGTTGAAGACAGATGACATTTTAACACCCTGGGCTCCCTTGTTTAAAGAAAGGAAGATACCTCTGATATATATATTAATCTAGCTACGAGTTGCCTTTCTCATCACTGTGACAAAATATTCTACAGAAACAAAAAGGAATGGCCTTTCCCCCTTCAGAGTTTCAGGGGATAACAGGCCACCATGTCAGAAAAAGTATGGCCTTTGCAGAAAAACCTATATTCACTTGTTCAAGCCTTTATAACAGAAACAGCCTCTAAACAGCCAATATTTACTTCTCATGGTCTTAGATACTAAAAAGTTCAAAATCATAGCTGCTAGTTGATTCTGACAAGGGCTCACTTCTTGCTGCATACTCGGGGTTGGGCTTAGGGTTAGAATTAGGGTTAGCGTTAGGGTTAGGTTAGAGTTTAGGTTAGGGTTAGGGTTAGGGTTAGGGTTAGGGTTAGGGTTAGGGTTAGGGTTAGGGTTAGGCCATGAATTAATCAGCTCCCAAAGACCCACCTCCAAATACCTTCACCTTTGGGTTTAAGACATACATATATAAATCTGATAACATAAACAATTCGTCCATTGTAAGGAAAGAGAAGATAGAAAGTGAGTAGGGGAGAATGGGCGGAGACCGAGGAGTAAAGGAAGGAAAGGGAAGGTCAGAATGGAAGGGGAGGGGGGGGTGGGAGGGTACAGGGGGGAAGGGAAGGATGTGGATGGGAGGGGAAGGTGTGGGAGTGGAAGGTGCGGGAGGGAAGAGGAAGATGCAGGAGGGTTTACAAACCATGCATGTCCAGATTGAGGGAGCCATCCAATCTTTAGGAATCTTAAAATCAAGTGCAGCCCTGAGACAGTGGGACAGAGAAGCAGGCTGTAAATGAGAGAGGTGGTCTCTGTTATCAGCAGCCAGAATGAGCACAGACAGAAGGAGGGTGTGAATGGGCTCAGACTGTCCCACGTGGCTCACCAGGGTTGTCACACAGCCAGCAGACAAGATTGCCCCAGGCGGCTGGCCTCTCCTACTGCCTCTCTCCAGCTGAGGCTTGGCTCTCATTCAGCAACTTAGTGACAGGCTGAGTGCTCTGGGGACAGCCACTTAAAACTCCCTCACTCATCTCCTTTAAAGGAGTAGTTTGTGAAAAATAGAGTACCCTGAGAATCCATCCCGCCAGCATCTCACCAGCTCTTCCCTCAGCAGTCTCCCTTTGGCTCCATTATTTTTTCTTTATTGTTTTTTTTTTTTTTTGACTTATGATATTTTGCAAATGGGAAGCGATGCTTCGCCATCAGGAAATTCAAAAACAAAAGGTAAGCTTTTATTTTTCTTACGAAGACATAATGATGAAAATGGCCAGTCACCATATCAAATCAACACTTAATTCCAGGTCTCTACAGACCCACTCTGGAAAGCTATCTGCTTCCTTTATTTGCCAGGTTGTCTGGTGTCAGGCACATCTGGGCTCTGAATGCACAAAGATGAGACAACTTCTGCTCTTGTTCTAATTGGTGATCTAAAGGAGCAAAAAGACAAGGTCAGAAATGGTCTGGGAGGATACTGTTCAGTTTGGATCAGTTTGAGTTGTTAAAGTTACAGAGGTGCACAGGAAGCCTTTCTATTTATAGGTGGGGCAGGACTCCCAGTTGATTCCTCAGTTGATCATCCCTCACTGCACCCACATCTTTGTTGTGGTGACCAGTCAAATTTTGCTGTGTTGTGACATAGACCTAAAGAAAACACCCTATGGGAAGGTTATTCATCTAGGCTCACAGTTTTAGAGAGTTCAGTGTCCGGTCACATCAGGGCAGGAGGAACACATGATATTCCCTTTCCTTGCTGACAAGCAGGAGATAGAGAAAGAAGAAGATTGGGGACCCAAGGCAACACTCAGAGACACCTCCAGTGACGTACTTTCTCCAACTAGGCCTCACCTCCCAATATATCTCCCAGAAACAGCATCGCTGGCTGGGGACCAAACACTCAAAATGTGAGCCTTGGAGGACATTTCATATTCAAGTCATAACACGAGGCTTCATCACACTGACCTTGGCCTCAGGACTAGTCATGTGACTCGCCTTGCCAAGCAGCACATAAGGAGAAGCAGAAGGAGGCCAGTTCTGAGCCTAGGATGGAAGATGCTCCATCTATGTTCACTTCTAGCTTGCATCTTTACTTGGACCATGAGAAGAACATGCTCCAGATGGCCCACCAGATGAGGAGGGGAGTCATACTACCAAACCCAAAGGCCTGTACTGGGCATCACGGTCACGGCCACTGCACCCTCCGGCACAGCCACCAGCTTCTCAGGCCAATGTGAGCGACAACACACAATACTGTTCTGAGCAGTTTGTTAGACAGTGAGCTCAGACATTTGCAGGAATTGATGCTACAGTCAAATGCTAAAATATGTGGCTTAGCATTCATAATCTAAAACCAGATTATGGACATGGAAGGCAATGATCTGAACGTTGTGACCACTCACGTGATTGTTTTCTAAAACAGCTATACCTCCTTCCATCTCTGCTCTTATTGGGGTACTGTCTCCAATTCTTCCTCCTTGACATGGAGTTTGACCATGTGACTTCACATAGTCAGTGGTGTGTGGGCAGCATTAGGGGTATCTCAAATAGAAACTTTCCTTTTGTTTATTTTCTTCGGCTATTTAAAGGATGTATGGCTTGTCATTTTGCTCTCCTAAGGCTTTAGACCATTGACCAGGACAGAAGTGGAGGCAGAAAGGCATTGGGTAATGTTGGATGTTTAGCCTGGACCACTGGGTGGATGGATGATGGTACCATTCATTCCCATGATCTTGATTCTGCTGCTCTATGCTGGGAGATTTAGGATAAACCACAGCTCTGGTGGTTCTACTCTGAGCATTAATAAAAATTGCTTTTTGCTGGCTTGCTACTCTTAAAATGTACAGTGCAATGATTCACTTCACTCGAGAGTCGGTAACTCTCTCGGCCTTTTTAAAAGGCTCCCCCCAAAACATCTGTCCTCGATTAAACAACAGATACCACTTACAGACCATGTCTGTTTTCCAGGGGTTCAGAGCAATAATTAATCAGGCACATGAAAAAGCACAGGCCTCATCCTTTTATCCAATTAGAGAGATCTCTGCAAGGCCAGGGCACCAAACTGTTTGGCTTTGTGGAAATGCACTGTGGTTGAGTGACTGGTTTTACATCTTAGAAAATATCAATATTTACTTTAAGCTTCCAGCGAAATTAAAGAAAAACAAAACGTCTGAGTGAACTGTCACTGAATAGATGGTGGCTGCTATTGAATTGCTACTGCGAGGCACGGGGACTGGGAAATCGACGCTCAAGACGCACTCTCCACCAGCTGGAGAGCCATTTCAGGTTTCCTCTGTGGCTTTTGATTCTTTGTCTCCATTCATCATCTTCATGTAGTGGGTTTGTTTCCACCTCTACACATCTGCCCATAAATCCTAGGCTGTCCTTTCTCCTCTTGATCCTACCAGGGCCTTCACTGCCTTCAGAGAGTGCCACACATCACTTTCGGGAAAGCCCTACCAGGCTTAGGCTACCTGTGTTCTTCTCATGGGCTCAAGCACCAGAAAGAGCTGTTCTCACACTTCCATGGAGCCACCAGGATCTGCAAGCCGGTCACAGTGGACCCGAGAGCTCAGTAGGTTAATCGCTCCATAAGACACTGAGGATTCCCAGACACACAAAGGAGAAGAGCCCTTGGCGCCACAGAACCTACCCCCAAGGTTTGCCAATGAGAAGACTGAGACACTCTGAGTTTGGTAGAGCTTGCCCACAGATTTCCAGCGCAAGCTCATTACCACCGAGTCTCAGATGAGAAGTTGCCCAGGCCTGTGCTGAGCCTCATCTGTCTGCTTAGCAGGGTTGATCTGTCATAAAGAAAGTTGGGAGCAAAACCAGAGGATGATTCTCTGACTAGATATGCGCTAGATCCAATAGAAGTCTCAACTGACATGCCCTTCATAGAATAAAGGTTACACTAGATGTGTACTTCATGGAATAATACTGAAAGAGAACACTGGACTGAAGGGGAGACTCCCACAAAATACGCTTCCTTTTTTATTGCAAGCGCAACACATACTGAGAAGTGTAGAAAAGTTCAAATAACCCATAATGGTATCAACCACAGTCTTGTTAACACCTTACCATATTTACTACCATATTAAAAAAAATCCACACAGTGACTAAATCTTAACTTCAAACATAAAGGGAAAACGAACATTTTAAATGTGAAAAATCTACACATATAAATTACACTATTAGAAATTATATCACTGTACTTAAGACACTGTCAAATAGAGTCACGGACTAGAGGGGGATAGTGTCTCTCTGTGCTGGAACTGGGAGCGAGTTGATGTATTTGGCTTAGGTGTGATAATGCCCGTGGCGATCTTGAACAGCCCTCCCCAAATCGGGGTCACCCTAATGGCATTCCTATCTGTATCTGGTTGTTGCTCTACATGTTCCCAGGACTCATAGAATCATCTGGAGAGTGGCCAATGAGGCCAGTGGGTGGACAGCTTCTCCAGTGGCCTAATGCCAGCAGCCCATTAACACTCCCGGGTCCCCCACTGGAGAGAAGACAGGCCCCTCTATTGCTGTATGGACTGTGAATGTAGGCTGGGTCGGAGACAAAGACAGGCTCTTATAGGAGCCCCAGAGAGCACCGTTCTGCTTGAGAAGGTTTCCATGTCTTCATCTCTAAAACTCTTGACTAAACAAGGGAGCTGCTAGGCCAGTCACCTAGAACATGAAACATAGCCTCATTGGGGTTCTGAGCCAGGAAGTGGCCTGAGCCGATGGGTGCGTATCCCAAACACAGAGCCCTTAAACAGTGGTCCTCAGCCTTCCTGATGCCATGACCCTTTAAGACAGTTCCTCATGTTGTGGTGACTCCAACCATAACATTGTTTTCATTGCTACCTTATAACTGCAATCTTGCTACTGTAATGAATCATAATGTAAGTATCTGATATGCAACCCCCAAGGGGTTACAACCGACAGGTTGAGAACCACTGTCTGGGGCCTAGGCAGAGGGAAGAGATGGGTCAAATTAACACCTTCAGGTAGCCATTTCAGTGGGTTCCAGCATGACAGGCTCAGGCAACAGCTGTTGCCTCTAACTCCATAGCTCTGGCACCCAACCTTCTAGATTCAAATCCTACTGTATCACAAGCTACTCAGTAGCATGCTGAAAGCAATATCTTACTCCTCATATGCTTCTGATATAGAGACAATAAAATTTCTAGTGTTATGGCTGCGGATGGCGACAACTGCAGCGACAATATACGTAAAGCATTGCACAAAAGTCTCTGGAACTAAGTGCTTCATAATTTCTAGATATGATAATAGTTAAGCCCTTTCCACACTCACCTCCTCCCATCATGGTCACATGCACACCAGTGTCTCAAAACTGCACTATAGTGCTGGCCAGACATCTTCCACACCACTCGGAAATGCCAGGCAGGCCGTAGCATGAGGGTGGGACACCTTCCTGGAGGAGCCTATGACTTCTGCTCTGGTGCCTAGAATCTTGTAAAATCCACCACACACACACACACACACACACACACACACACACACACACACACCCTGGAGATTCTCTCTGTGCCTCTGCTTCTGCTGGGTCAGAAGGCAGCGCATACACAGTGCTCTCTCTGACAAGCCTTCTCAGTGACTCACACCTCTCTCTGCAAATGAGTAAACACTCTCATGCCATGACACTGAAGCCCAGTGTCCATGAGTGGATTACTGTATAGTTAGTCTTTCAAGTCAGGTCCTTCTTTACAGAGAACACCAACTAGAGTTCAAGGCCTGACTGGGGAGGCAGTGTCTACCATAGACTGTGCCTCCATCTTTCTCTACTTTCTTCTTTCAGTCACCAGCATCCTACCCCGAAACTATTTTCTCTGGACGCCCGACTCTGAAACAAAGACCCTTCATCAGCTCATGCAAATAGATTTGAGGTAGGAATAGGGAAGACCATCCACACATTAGAATTATCTAAAATGGTAATTAAAGCCCTCCAGGCTAGCCTACATAATGCTCATTTAACCCACCTTGCTCCCACTAAGTAGCTCTTATTATTATCTCTGCTTTAGAGGTAAGAAAATCTAAAGACCAGAGAGGTCATGGGATCTACTCACTGTCACAAGGTCTTGACTACTGAGGAACATCCCACTCAGGCTTGTTTCATTGCAGAATCTTTCTTTCATTGCCACAAGTCAGGTACCTCAGAGCTAATATGATCCCACTTCCCGATGGTTAGAATAAGAACTACTCAAAGCAATCAAATATTGAGATGTAATCAGATATTATCAGAGCACAGTTACACAAAGAATAAAGTGAAGTAAATAAAATATGAGTCAATATATTTATCAAAAGTGATCAAAGTATAATTAGGACAGGTAATCAAATCAATCAAAGATTAATATGCATTAGCTTTTTCAACATCTAATTTTAGAGCATGTAATCAAAATATAATGGCAAAAGGGGTAAGAACAGTAAATCTTTAAAGTTTCTAATCTAAAACTTCAATTTTCTTCTCCATGCAGAAGCAACTCCAAGCTCTGTGGGGCATTACAGATATGCTCAGGGTCCTCCCTTGGTCCCATGAGTGCCCCTCAGAGTCCCCATATAAATCATCCTTTAGATTATACGACTGAAAGAGAGTTATTGATGATTACAGTAAGCCGGAGGTGGTGGCACCCACCTTTAATCCCAGCACTTGGAGGCAGAGGCAGGCAAATCTCAGAGTTCAAGGCCAGACTGGTCTACAGAGTTCCAGGACAGAGCTACACAGAGAAACTCTGTCTCAAAACAAAATAATAATAACAACAATTATGATTCAATCAGGGCTAGCAAGTATCTGTGGTGGAGGAATCCTACATGCAATCCCTCTATTCACCGTTTTTAAGAAATTAAACACGAATTTTAAAAATTAATTATTTAGCTCATATTTTGTGTAAGACTGAAGTCACATTCTAGAAATACAGGCGTTAGCATTAGAACTTGACCTTATCCTGGCTGCTGGAAAAGACAGACAAGTAGCTCTCAGAACCCTACACTCCAGTGTGAAGAGCTCACATAGAACACTGTGGAGAATTCGTTCGTGTAGGGAGAAGTGCTGTCACAGATATTCCAAAGTGGCTCAGAACAACGACCACTTTGTTAGAGCAAAAACTAGGCAAGGCTCAGCCAGATGATTCTTCTGTTACTCAAGACACAGTGACCTCCATGGTTCACAGGCTAGGTGCTTCCTGATGCCGATGTGATATCTCTGTGTTCCTGACTTAATTTAATAAACTCACAAGTGGTAACATTTTATTTTGTAAGGCCCCCACGAATGGAGGACCTCACCCAACCCTCAGGAATTCGTGGCCACCCATTAACTGCAAGACACCAAACTTGATATAATCAACAAGAGGCATATTTTAATCAGTATACTGAGGTCAAGACCCATGACCCACGCAGGGGCAGTGGGGTCTGACCCCCGGGCTTTGGAGACAGAGAGAATTTAAAGCCCAAAACCACAACTCAGGGGGAGAACCACAACCCAGGGGGAGTAAGGGAGGGCTTTTGGAGAGTACCTGTGGAAAGTCCCAGCCCATTATTCAGTTTGTGACAGGATACAAGGAACAGGCTATTCTCTAAGAGCCTATACGTCATCAGCCAAGTTCCTGGTATCCAGGATGTACGGGCATGCTGAGAACTCTCAACTCAAATTCTCCTGGTATCCAGGGTGCACAACTCAAACTCTCCTGGTATCCAGGGTGTATGGGCCTCCCAACTCAAACTCTCCTGGTATCCAGGGTGTATGGGCCTCCCAACTCAAACTCTCCTGGTATCCATAGCACTTGGTCACGCTGACCTGAACTCTGAGTTCCTAACTCATCTAATTTGTCTTGTGGATAGCTAGTTTCCTAGGACCCAGAGCGCAGAACAAGCTGATCTGCACTTTTTGACTCCATCTATGAAAGATTTAAAATTTTTTAACTCTTTCAATTTGTATAAATGTTATTGACTGGTCTTTGCCTTGTGGCTGTGCTCTGGTGTATATGGCTTTTTGCTTGCACAAATAAGACGTGGAGTCACTCTGCCTTAGTGCTCCCATTCAGAATGGACACACTCATTTTATAGAGGTGATGTGCGCTACTGTACAGAGTCATTTAAAACACAGCACAGCCTGGTCTCTGTAATAACCCCACCTCTTCTCATTGAAAATAGACCTTGTGGTCTATCTCAGCCTCCTCTGAATCATATGTAACTAATTGAAATTCCAAGGCTCCCTGCTAGCAGTTCTGGAAAGGACAGACAAGTAGCTCTAAGAACTCTACACTCCAGTGTGAAGAGCTCACTTCATAAAACACTGTGGAGAACTTATGTAGGGAGAAGTGTTACCACACATATTCCAAAATGGCTCAGAACGACAACCGCCTTGTTCCTAAGGCTATTTCTCTTCTCTAAAAGTCCCTACCCCAACTCGGAAGTGAAGGGATGTTCCCAGTCCTTATGGTGGCTACGAACTGTTGGTCCAGCATGTGTTCTTATTGTTTAATAGCTGACTACACTGGATTATTGTATCTTGTAACTGCTAGAGGTTTATTCTGGCCCGAGAGTCTTCTTTATTCTTCTACTCCAACATTCAGAGTCTTGAAGATACCCTGTACACATGCCCTGGCTTCGCAGGTCCATCACCTGGATAACTAACTCAGATACTTTCCAAGTAACCTGACTGGGGCCCTGTGAGGTCTAACTCCGTGTTAAACGAGGGCCTTCTCTAAGGGGCTGGCAGTTTTCCAAGTAGTCCCTGAGAAAGAAGCAATAAGGCGTGCTAACGCAGGAGTCCACGCACCAGCGTGGGCATTGTCTCTCTCCCGGCATCTTCCATCCTCGGCTAGGAAGGGAGCCAGGATGTGCAGCTCAGAACCTTCTCTCATTCTTCTCAGGCCTCACCATTGTCCCCGCTCCCAGGAACTACAGGAGACCACTCAGCACACCCCAAGCCTCTGCCCTTGAGGTCTGCAACCAAATTCTCAGTCCAGATCGCAAATTCAAACACATCCCTCTGCTCTTGAAATGGAGAGTTGCCTTTTATCATACACAAAGGCCCGTTTTCTCTCTACAAAGCCTGCCCTCACCAGGCCCCTGTTTCTTTATGGAACTTAAGACCGTATTTTAAATTTTTAAGCTGAGTGCTAACTCCTTCATTTTGGAATTCTGCTGGGATGTCCCTGTCTTAACGTGAGGAAGAACCTGTTCAAGCAGCAAGGAGTAAACAAATAGTCTCACACATTCTAAAAGTTGGAAATCTCTCTCTTCTGTTCGCCAATTTGAGTGTCCAAGCCATAACACGTCACTGTCTGCTTCCTTCTGCAACCTTTCTGAGAGGAAAAAAAGTGCATTTCGAAGCACTTTGGGGGAATTGTTGGGCCAGATCCCTAACCGGTTTTGCTGAAGGCCAGGAACCTATCAGACATTTTCATTAATACAATCCAACGACGTTAGAGGGCAGAGCCAGACTGTGGCGGATGTTGATCCCACCAAGTAAGCAGAAGTCACAGGCACCATCAGCCTCACAGTGAGAGAAGGCTACTGGACATTGCCCAGAAAGCAGAAGGAACTGGAGAGAAAAGAAACAGCTGCAGAAAGAAACAAAACCCCAAAGTACCAGGGCTCCTAGGAAGTGAGACTGCTGAATAGCTCCCCCTGCAGGTCTCTGGAGGCATCGCTTCTCTTCATAACTGATTTTCAGATGAATAAGCTCCTTTACCAGTGATAATAGGATAGATATCTATCCTTTACCAAGATAGATAGATAGATAGATAGATAGATAGATAGATAGATAGATAGATAGATAGATGATAGATAGATGATAGATAGATGGATAGATGGATGGATAGATAGATAGATGATAGATGGATGGATTGATAGATGAGAGAGAGAGAGAGAGAGAGAGAGAGAGAGAGAGAGAGAGTGAGTGAGTGAGTGTGAGTGAGTCAAGGCCCTTAGCTTTACCAGAATCGTCAGTGCCTCTCAGAAGCATCCCTTGGAAACTCTAGGTGTAGAACTCAAACCAAGTTCTTTGAAAGCCCAATAAAGCTCACTGCATTCTCTTGCAGTAAGCACCCAGCCCACCTTATTATAAATGGCTTCCAAAATGTTACTAAGGCCCGCCACTGACAGTATGAAGTTGAACTTTTTTGCTTACACAGTGAGGCAGGGCACCCCTTTGTAAAGGCTCAGAATGCCTCAAGAGCAGGTAAGGATCATACCCAACAGTCCAGGATTGGTGGAAACAGGGAGGCAAGGATTTGGAAGTGAGGGATGCAGAGATTTAGGCGACAGACTGACAGACTGTTGTAGCTTCCCCTTAAACAATTGCGGAGAATCCTTTAGGAATGTCCTGTAATGGGCATTCACTCACTTTAGCTACACAGGAGACCTCTAGAAAAATTAAGTCATTCTAATTCTAATGAGGAGAACTGAGCCAGGTGAGCAATATAAAGTTATATTGACGTGGGCAAAAAAGTGTACCAAGAAAAGCTGTCAGCACGTGCCTGTGTGTGGATGAACGCTCGTGTGTGTGTGTGTGTGTGTGTGTGTGTGTGTGTGTGTGTGTGTGTGTGTGTGTGTGTGTGTGTGTAGGCAAGAGGACAACCTCAGGTGTTGCTCCTTGGACATTATTTACGAGGGGGGGGGATTGGCTGATCTCTGTCTCCCTAGTGATAGGATTAAGAGTGCGTACCACCACTCCCAGTTTGGTTTGGTTTTGGTTTCGCTTCTAACTTGGATTACGGGGGGGGGGGGGGGGGGGGGGGCACCAATCTCTAATCCTCATGATTGCAAAGCAAGCCCCTTACCAACTGAGCTATCTCTCCAGCCGCAGAGAAAAACTAAATTTAACCGTTTACTTCAGCAAAGAAGAAACTGCACAAATCAGAAGCGCTTCAGAGAGCCCCCCCTTTGCAAAATGGGTGGGACATATGTATAGATAAGAACATCAGAGGTGCGGTGTTGAAGCGGCGCGCCTAGTTATAGGTGGGCATCTGCTCCCTCTGGGCGTGGCCTGACAGTTGGCAGACTGTGATTGGTAGAGGCTCAGCTCCCGTGATTGATTGACACCTGGCTACTTAATACAAAACACTCTCAAATCCGATTTCCCTTTTGTTTACATGTTAAGTCAGGTATCAGTTTGCTACTTGGCACTAAAGAACCTCAAATTTAGTGTCACTTAGGCTCCAGATATTGGTCCTGAGGCTGAGTGAGGTAGAGAGAACATCCTGTCAGGCATCCTGTGGCAACTCTTTCAGCTACTGTGGACAGTCCTGTGTCTACAGGGCTAACAATACAAAGATAACATAAGAAGGGACATGTCACCCAGTCTTTGAATCAGACAAAAGTTCTTGGAGGAAGACTCCTGTAAGCTGGGACCTAAAGTTCAAAAACCATTATCCAGGCTAGACAATGTGTATGTGGGCTGTGTGTCAGTTGGAACAGACAACGTGATGCTTCACTGAGACAACAGGTCTGTGGAGATCTGTGTATTACTCCGGGTCAAGGGCTAAAAGTTATAGGGCAGATTTTTAACAAGCCTTGTAAATTGTGTGTGCCAGGGAGTTGGGATTTGTGGGACTTTTACATGGAAGTCATACAGAGCCGCTGAAAATCATGAAGCAGAAAACATCCTGATCTGAGATACATTTTTAATTTCATTTTTATGTATTTATTCCTTCAGAATTTCATAAATGGATACAATGTATTTTGACTCGCCAACTTCTCCCATATCCTCCTATCTCTCTCCAGCTTCTACCATACCCCCCCCCACACACACACACACCAACTCTCTTCAAACTTTGCAGCTGAGGTACGTTTTAAAAGGATCATTCTGATTATTGAAAAATGATTGGGCAGGGTCATGACTCAGAGGCAGAAGACAAAGTTACACCACCCCTGGTGTTGAAATCAATTCACTTTTACATTCTTCTCGTTCCAGCAAATGCAAACTCATGGCCCCAGAACCTAAGGCCTGAAAACCTCTCAATTCACCCAGACCCCACTTTCTTTACAAACCACCCTTGCAGGCCAACAGACATATCCCTCTCACTGACCTCAGGCTGGGAGTTGGGGGTTGAGCCAGCACCGTGTCAATTGGGGAGACCCAGAAGCAGAGCAGATCTTGGGAAACAAAATGCTAATCCACCCAGCCACCCAAGCTGTGACTGACTCCCCTGTACACTGAGCCGATCCAAGTAAAACACGGGCCTTTCAAAACACCAAGGAATGTTCGCCCGGAGTGTGCGCTAACGAGTCCAAAGCCAATTATGGCTCATCTGATCTAACCAAAGCTGATTTCCTCCGGCGGCCCAGCGAGAGGTCAAATGGCCATTCCTGAGGGTTTCCACAGAGCTAAGCCAGAACACGGAGTTCCTGGAGTGTCCCTCGGGCCCACAGGCCAACTGCGGAAGAGCTAAGCAGTCGGAGTTTTTCATTTCCCTCCCTCTCTTGATAATTATAAATACAACACTGCAAATTCCCTTAGAGGTAAGTGAGGGTTCACTGCTCACTCGCAAAGGAAACGAAAGGAAATCTTCCGTATTTCTCTTTACCACATGTACAAGATTTTCAACGAAGCCAATCCAAAAGGGGGTGGCGGGAGGGAGACAAAACAACAACAAAGAGATGCTATTTGCTAATGTGTAGGGGGAGTGTGCATCCACATTCATGCTGCTCTGGCTGCTGAGGTTTGCTCCCATGCTGTCTCCGCTTGTTCTAGAGAACTGTAGGGTATCAAGCAGTCTGAGACCGCCCTCTAGCGGAAGTTTGCCTGTATTGCTCCTGCGGACAGATGAGCTGGGCTTCTCAGAACCTGCAAAGCTTTGAATCATTTTCAGTCCCCCTTTTATGCATGTGGCTTATAATTCTGACCGGAAGCCAGATATGCTGATAAAACGAAGATAATGTCAGGCTGAGGGTTAGTGAGTATTAGCCGTTGAGAAAATGCTTGGAATTTAGCCAGGAAAAGGCCTCTGCTCCGTAATGGTAAGAAGCATTTTTGCTGGGAAGATGGATACATTTCCATAAAACGGCTATCTGGCCACAGCCGAAGGTTCATCTATTCTTCTCAAGGCTTCAGCAATTCAGACCCACTAGGGGTCCTATGATTTTTAGGTGGCAGTAGCAGCAGCAACAGCAGCAGTAGATTGGTGGTTTTCCTGCGTGTGTGAGGGAGTCAGCTCCCCTGAAACAGAAGTTCAGACAGTTGTGAACTGCCATGCGGGTGCTGGGAATTGAACCTGGGTCAGTGCTCCTAACCACTGAGCCATCTCTTCAGCCCGAGTCCTGTGATTTCTTAAATGAAGAGTAAGAAAAATAATAAGTTTTTGCATCATTAGTTTGTACAGTGAGGGGCACTCTGGAAAATCTGGATATAAGTGTCCTTTGTGCCGGGAGTACCTCTCAGGGGTGGTAGTCTGCTTGCCTCTAGTGTGCCTAGTTCAGACTTCCATCCCCAGCACCACAAATAAATAAAATTTGAATTTCTTTTGGTGCTGAATGTGGTGCTGAAGAGTTGGTGTCGATTTCACCCCAAATGGATGTGGGAACGATATGTCAGAGCGCTGCGCTGGCCTGACAAGGAAGGCCCAGCACCACCAAAAAGAAAAAGAAAAAAGAAAGAAGTAAATAAGTCCTGGTATTTAGTGGTTTCGTGTGTGGTAAACCTTTATCTGGACGCCATCATATCCTCATTCACATTTTTACTTAATAGTGTCTTCTAAAAACATACTGAAATATTTAAAGGAAGATTCTTAGTGATCTGCCTTAAAACCGTACTGATAAAATCTCATTAAGTTGAATGGAAATGAGGGGAGAGTATAACAAGCCTTAAATCAAGCCGTTCTGAACCGTGGACTTTTTATAATTATATGTGGAATCTAGATAACAGATCTGACAATGCTACATATTCCTGGCATAGTGAAATGAGCAACGCTGGGGTTCAGGCAAGAGCAATGTTCAATGAAATTTGGTAGAACAGATCTCCGTTAGATCTGCATCCGCGAACACACACAAACTTTACTTCCTGTCATTTAATCCCTGTGGTGAGCCCCTGTTCCCCCAGGGGGCGCTGACATGATCTCAGTCAGCTTCTGCAAGGCTAGATGTAGCCAGGAGTGGCAGCGGGCAGATATCTGGTGTTGGACTCTGAGCTGAGAGTGGCCATTACAAACTCACGTTCTGTCTTCAACTGTGTCATCTACTTAGTCACAGTGGCACGCCCTTTCCACGCCCTGGTGACTTCTTCCACTTCGTGTTCCCCTACGGCCAAATGTGCTGCTCTGAGATGCAAGACTGCCTCCAGCTCAGCCAGGCAGAATCACAGCCACAGTCCTTGGGTTCTCTCACTTGGAAAGGCAGTCTCCAGAAGCTCTGCATTTGAACTCATTCTACCATTAACTTCCAAAATTATCTTCTTCCTTGTCTTCAGCCCTCATGGAACACCATTAGAGCATTGGTTCGAAACCTTCCTAAGTCTTCAACCCTTTGATACCGTTCCTCATGTTGTGATTCCCAACCATAAAATCATCTTGTTGCTACTTCATAGCTGTAATTTTGCTACTTCTATTAATAGTAATGTAACTTTATTATGCAGTATATCTGGTATGTGACCCCAAAGGAGTTGAGACCTACTTATTAAAATCATTGTTTTTCAAGGGCCTCCTTTTCTCTGGGATCCACCATGCCTCTCCTTCCTTCAGTTCCTCTAGCTGTTCCCACTCAGCTCAGAAAACCTCTCTAGCATGGCAGGACTGGTCCGGAGTCACTAGGTTCTGCACCACTAAGCCTTCTTTAAAGTGCTGGTAGCAAGTCTTTCCTGACGTCGTGAATCTGCGTGATGACCAGGAATTCAAGTGCTGCATGAATTCACGGACATGGCGGCAGCCCCACGGCGTGTGGACAGAGAAAGATGCCTGCAACGATGGCTGCTGCAAAACCGCCATGAACGCTTCACAAGCTTCCGACTTACATCTAGATGTAGAATAGATGTATTCTAAATAATACACCTGTTAATTAGGATTGTGGAGAAAGCTAAACTTTAAAATTCTAGCCGGGCACCTTCCCATTCCCTTGCTCAGTCTGTTAAGTGCTTCCGGATAAAAAGAGAAACAGAACTTTAAGCTACAGGGCAGCTGTTACCCAGTAAAGGGGAAAGGGGGATGGGCAATGACATCGCTTCAGGAACCCCATACCTGCCAAAAGAGATTTGAGAAATAGACAGGGATTAAAAAAGAGAAACAAAATTTGGGGACCTGATGGGTTATCAGGGCTAGTCTCACCACACACTGGTCATTGGTCATCTCTGAAAGAGAGCCATGGAGAGCTTGCTGGCCAAATTCATCCAGCCAAATAACTCATGGGCCACTTTAGGAGGGTAGCCTCGATGCAGAGGCGATAAGCAACGCTCCTGCCATCTGCTGGGCGAGTCCTAAGATGCAACTTCTCTGAACTTTGGTCCAAGCCACCTCCATTGTCTTGTTCATCTCACCAGGTCTCTGCCAAACTTGCCTCGTTTTGAAATGATACTTCGTCTTTGACTTCATACATCTTCAGCAACACTGTCTCATCCAGCAAATTAGGAGCTAATTACAGTATCCCTCCAAAGCCGCTGTTTCTTGATGTCAGGAAACCCATTTGTTTTCCTCTGATGCATCTATTAGTCTGTTATTCCCACTTACCCCATTTGCACACAGCACTCCGCTGCTCCAGACCCTCAAATTGCTTATTTTATGCTTTTTCTCTAGCACTTAATGCAGTTCATAAATTCCACTCTAAAAGTTTAGGCATAAATCATGCTAAAAGCCCAAGTTTAAAGAAAGCCCAGCTACAAATCAAGCTCTGAACAGCATCAGTTGCATGCTGACCCACTTCAAAGGAAGATCAGACTTTTCTAGAAACTTTCTTTCCCCCATCAGGTGCATCAAGCTCTGTGCTTAAAAAAACGAGAATTCAAAAATGTTTGCTTGGCTTTTGTTGTTTGCTTTTCTTTGTTTTCAATACTGAACTTTCTGACATGACACCTTCATACAGATACACATTTTTTTTTAAAAAAAAATTGTCCTTGAGAAACCATATTCACCCTCAGATAAGATTAAAGGTTATAAGTTCAAAGTCTTCCGGGAGAAATAATTACACACGCACCATCCCACCATCCCGTATTCTGTGCACTGTTTTAGATTGGTGTCGGCAGCACATGAGATGTCATTTGGATGACAGAAAGAGACTGACATCCAACCTAGACATGAGTCTTAACCGTGTTGTCCTGTTTCCATGCCATCATAGTAATTTGGTCACATCTTTAGAAAGAAAACAGATGAATGGGATCCAAGGAGCTGCCGTGTGCAGAGAAGGTTTTCCTTATTGGTAAATAAATATTCCACCTGTGAGCGGCAAAGCATTCAAATTACATGTCAGTGGCCAGGCTGCGGCTCCCTTTCACAGTCAGGGGAACGTCTCTTAGACAACATAATAATACTAATCGGTACTTTTCATCTTCAAGGCAATTTTTGAACATTAACTAATCAATCTGTCCAACATCTGTGAGAGGTGAATAAATAAAGATCATTATCTCCGTCAGGCAGAGGGAGAAACGACTGAAGAAGGTGAGTAGCTGAGGTTCTGCTGAGCTCAGGACAGCTCCCAGAAAAGTCAGGCGAACCCACTTCAAGCCTCTGGCTTTAGGTGGAATGTTAGGCTAGACAGTGGAGCCTGTAGAATCAGGATACTGGAGGGTTTCAGGTGAGACTTTTGCTGTCTGTGTAAAAGGGACACTGGTGGGGAAAAAGTTTAAGAGAATGCTCAATGCTTAGGGACTGTTAAAATTTGAATATGACAGCCCCCTCCAACGTTCACGTTGGAGTGACATCATTGTGGCAGTGTTGCGGGGTGCATACTTGGTGGTTGGGGTGAATTAGTGCTTCTCTTAAAGGACTGACTCAGCTATCCCGAGAGCAGGTTACTATACCATAAGGCCAACCCTTGAGTTTTCTCTTCCACACACAGCCGCTTGCCCAGCAGTGGGCAACTTCACCAGAAGCTGAGTAGATGCTGGTGCCAGCTTTGTGCCTTCTGAGGATCCAGAGCATGAGCCAAAATATATTTGTAATCTTTATAAATCACCCAGACTCTGGGACTCTGTTGTAACAATGGAAGATGGGCTAGCGCAATAACCATGAGAGCCTACCGAGAAACAAGGTAGGAAGTTCGTTAACTCATTCACCTATCTGTTGTTTAGCTGGACCCCTAGATGAGCTCTAAACCATGGGATCTAGCCATTTAGTATCTGTTAGATGTCTGCCAGGAACTGTGTTGGCTTTGGTAGACACTACGTGAAAAGGATACAAAGTGGTTTTGATTTCTTTCTTTTTAAATTAGATATTTTATTTATTTTCATTTCAAATGTTATCTCCTTTCCCAGTTTCCCCTCCAGAAACCCCCATCACATCCCCTCTCCCCCTGCTTGTATGAGGGTGCTCTCCCACCCACTCCAGCCTCCCCACCTTGGCATTCCCCTACACTGGGGCATCGAGCCTTTACAGGACCAAGGGTTTCTTCTCCTATTGATGCCTGACAAGGCAATCCTCTGTTATATATGCAGCTGGAGCTATGGGTCCCTCCATGTGTACTCCTTGGTTAGTGGTTTAGTCCCTGGGAGCTCTGGGGGGGTCTGGTTGGTTGACATTGTTGTTCTTCCTATGGGGTTGCATGATAGTACTACCGAAAGCGCAGCTCACTTGTTGGGCAGTGGTGGCACGCCTTTGATCATGGAGCTCAAGAGGCAGAGGCAGATGGAGAGCTAGTTCCAGGACTGCCAGGACTACACAGAAAAACAGTGTCTTGAAAAATATACACACATAATAAACAAACAAACAAACAAACAAACAGTGTGCTCACCCACAGACTTCCTGAGCCTCCTCTGTTGTAACTCAGAACCCCATCACTGCTCCTGTCACCTCCAGTATCTCTTTGTCCTCAGGCCCCTTCCCTGTTGTGTCACTAGAATGTTTTCTCTAAACTCCAAATGTGATGCTAACTTGCTCACGATTACAAGGTTTCCCCCAGGGTCCACACATTTCTTGATTAAGCCCAAGAGAAGGGCTCTTTTCTCTGACCTCATCATCTTCATCCTCCATCTTTGTTCCCTGGATCCAGGATTCGGGCTGTGTTGTCTGATCTGCACATGTTTTTCTCTCTGCCTCTGTGTCTGGGGAATTAGCGTGTCACCACTCTTCCTTGTTTTCCATTCCCTCTTGGGCAGCCTTCTGTGACAGATTTTCTAAGGCAGCATCTGCCCCGTCCTCCTTGGAACACCTTCATCAAATACCCATCCCTCCTGAAAGCACAGGTATCCCTTGTTATCTGACGACACAGCTATTGTCATATTATTGCAATAACTTATCTTTTTTTTTAACTCAGTAGTCCCTATCGCAGTCAGAAACCCATCACATTGCATCTGTATGTTTAGGTTAAATATAACTATATGTGAGGGAAACATGCACCACGGTCAGATGGCAGACATTCTCCAAAAGGGATCCTGTTTCCACCTTCTGTTGTTCTGTACCATCCACTATCATTCTCAGGAGCGTATTCTAGAATGATGATGTCTGCCAAGAACGTACCAGGGAAGACAGGTGACCATGGCAAGCCTGGGGAAGCCCATGTGTAAGAAGGGATAAAGCTAACTAAGAGAAGTAAACACAGAACAGACATAACTTAGCCAGACAAGCCTCTCCTGCTCATTCTCAAATCGTGAGCAAATGCAGAGGAAAATATAAGTATTGTTCATTCTGCAGAGCTTCGCCGTCATAGGGATTCCTGCCTTCAGTTTCTGCATTTGATTGAGTTTATATGAAATAAAAAAATCCAAACGACAGCCCCTCCTTCCCCTTTAAAAAAAATGTATTTCCTCTCAAACAGGCACCCTTTGTACCTGAGAATTCGTTTTATATTATTATTCCCCAATGGGAACTCATGCTTGTCCTTAGATCAGGCTTGTCTCTGTGGTCGTGCAGAGGTTCTGAACTCTGTTAGTCATGCCTGAAATCAATAACCACAAAGCAATAGGCTGGACTGTATTATTTGCCAGCCGTGACTTATAAACAAAGATGAGCAGGCTCCCTTGAGGGTGGCTTGGGATGGGGGAATTCTCTAGCTTTATTTACAAGTAACCCCCATCACCCATCCTGAGCTAAGAATCCAGAGATTGGCTACTAGGAATCAATACATGCTCAAATTGCTGTATCGATACACACATCCGTTTAGTCCAAGGTTATCTTGCTTCTATTACGACCATGCCATGTTGTTTTGGTAAGATGTGTGAGAATAAGCAGCTTTTCATATGGGGACAAGAGCTTGTGTTTGCAGCCCTGGATGTCAGCAGACCCACACCTGGGAGTGGTGAGTAGGACAGGTAACCAAAGTCTACATCTACTTGTCTCGATTAGGGAATGTATTACGTTTACTCAAGAGTTTGTTCTTAGAATTCAGGAAACGATGCTCTTTCAGGAGTTGCCCACCTAAACACTGGAGGGTGGGAGATGTTGCTCCAGAATGTGCCACTTAGGCCTAAGGATTACCTTGAGCTGATGGAATTTACACACACCAGACTGAAGCAGCATGTTCTGTCCCTCCTCTCCGCCTGCCTAGAAGTTAGAGCTAAATCTCTTATACAGAAATCATCCCCCTGCACCAAAGCAAAGTATCATTTACTTCTTCATCAAGGGTAGGAAGTTGAGTCAGGCACTCTGCACAGAGCTTGTTAAAACAACTTCCCTTGGCCACCGTAATAGCTCTGTTGTTTGCACAATGCCTTTCTTCACTCAGTCCAATACAAAATAGCGAGGGATTTTTGTTTTTAAATATACATTTGGTGTGTTGTGCTTCCATGTACGTATGTGTGAGGATGTCAGATCCCCTGGAACTGGAATTATAGGCAGTTGTGAACTTCTGTGTAGGTGCTAGGAATTGAACCCAGGTCCTCTGAAAGAGCAGCCAGTGCTCTTAACTGCTGAGCCATCTCTCCAGCCCCCCAAAATGACAGATTTTATGACATCTTTGGGTTTTCATTTCCTTAGAAGGCTCCCATGTCACATAACACCCACATTAAGTAAATGCAGGGGCTGGAGAGATGGCTCAGTAGTTAAGAACATTGGCTGTTCTTCCAAATGACCTGGGTTCAGTTCCCAGCAACCACATGGCAGTTCACAACTGTCTGTAAACCCAGTTCCAGGGGATCCGACAACCTAACCCAGACACATATGCAGGTAAAACACCAATGCACATAAAATAAAAATAAATAAATGTGTATGCTTCTTTCTTGTTGATTTATCTTATGTTGATTAATTCTCTGGCAAGCCAAGACAAACAGAAACCATAACTAGTAGTTCTTCCTCCACAAGGCTGGGAGATGGACCCAACAGCAAAGAACTTGCCACACAAGTATGCTTTCTGATTCTGTGCCCAGCATCCACATAAAAAAGGCAGAGTTCAGTGGCAAGGGCCCTTAATCTCAGGACTGGGGAGGCAGAAACAGGCTAGCTGGCATGCAAGTCTAGCCAGGTTAGAAGACTCCAGGTTCAATAAGATACTTCATCACACAAATTAACACGTGATAGAAGAAGATGTTTGATGCCCACTTGTGACCTAGATATGCACGGACACACACAATGGAAGAAAACCCTTCCCCCACTTGTGACCTAGATACGCACGGACACACACAATGGAAGAAAACCCTTCCCCCGTATAACATAAAAGTAAAAAAAAAAAAAACACAGATAAGGCCAAGTTATAACCATATTAGCACATTTTACATTAAATCATTTATTATTATTTACACATGCATAATCAATAAATAAATAGTATTTGCATAGATAAAATATGCTATGAGGAAAGGAAACGGGTTCAAAGTTAGTTCCTGCTACTTTACAAAATGAATGTGATTTAATCTCTCGGGCCTTAGTCTCCTCTGAAAAGTCGAGACAATAAAATCTTCCATATTAAGTTATCACAATGATTAAATACACAAGGCTCAATAAAGCAATGACACAGGACCTGGCAGGTGGGAGGCCAGAATGACAAGCAGGTTTTCATAAGAGTAGTAACCTGAACCAACATTCCAGGCTGGCAGAGAACCCGGAGGTCACCAGCCATGCAGCAGGAATAGCTACTGTCCTTAGGAGCAGTGCAGAGGAAGGTTCGAATCTCCTGTTTCTCTGTAAGGATCAAGGAATCTAGTCTGCAAACTAAATACGGCAGTTGACAAGTTAATAGGCTATATGTATACATGTATGTGTATGTGTATGTATATGTGTGTGTGTGTGTGTGTATTATTCACATGCATAAACACACGAGTCAAATACCTTGAACTGCCAATTAATGACAAAGTAGTTGAAGCTTGACTACTATCTTCATATGAAAGAAATATGCATATTATTCACATGCATAAACACACGAGTCAAATACCTTGAACTGCCAATTAATGACAAAGTAGTTGAAGCTTGACTACTATCTTCATATGAAAGAAAGACATGGGAGATGGATGGAGGCAATTTTAGAGGGTAAATAGTGACTTAGAAGAATAAATGGGTTGGGGTAAAACATCTATAAGATCCATCAGCCACCAATACCTTAGATCAACTGGAGAGCTGGCACAGAGAGCTGGTATGGCTAATTAGCTGAAGAAGAGAAAGAGGTTCTCAAAAGCAGGAGTCAAGGATATCGGACATGACGTGGCGAGTCTGCACTCAGACCTATGGATTTTACTACTTCTGTGACTTTGGGGAACTCATTTGTGGCTTTTAAGTTTTCATCAATAAAAAGTTAATCAATTCTCCCTGTCTCCACAGAAAAAGAATAAATGAACGAAAGAGATACACATTAACTTGTAAATGATTCTTTGGAACCTGAAGGAGTTAGTGTCATGATGTTTGAAAATGGATAATGTCTGTCAGAAGTCTTTAACACTTGGTCCCTGTGAAGAGTTATTAGAAGACAGTGGGACCTTCAGGAGACCCAGTGGGAAGTCCTCAGGTCACTGGGTACATGCCCCCAAAGGAAACTTTTGTAAGCTAGCCTGTCTCTACTTCCTCATTCATAAAATAAGTGGTTTGCTCCACCATGGTGTCCCACCATTATACCACTGCCAGAGGCCCAGGGAAAGAAGTTGCCCAATTTTGGATGTGAACTTCCTGAATCAAGTCAAGTAAGCTTTTTTCTTATGAGCTAATTTCCTGTTGTATAGCAACTTTCTACAAAGCTCCTTAAGATGGGTTAACTTCTAAAGAGTCAGGAAATTCTGACAGAAAGCTTCCTAAGACTCAGATAGTCAACAACTTAGAAGCTCCAGGAAGTCCCTAAAACTGACCAGATACACCAACACAGAGATAGTCTAATTGCCTGGAAGAGGTTCAGACCAACTGAGCTGCCTGAAAGATACATTCTCTGGCCTCTTGAGCAGTCTGAAAGCCATGCAGTAACCCACCGGTGTCCAGCATTCACAAGCCATCTCCCATGGCTAGGCTCCTGCTATACCAGGTGCCTTTGAGTCATCCTTCTTCCTGTAATTAAGCCCACACCCATATTCCTACTACTAACTTCAATAAAAAAATAACTCCCTAGTTCACCTAGTTGCACTTTGGTGCTATGTTTACTTTGATCTGTCCTTGGTTTTCTCTCTGGAGTGAGGAGACATTTATACACATCTCTCCAGGGACAGTGTCACTCAACACTGCCAACATTTTATTTTATTAAGTAGCTGGAAGCTGACAAATACAGCTGATAACAAAGTCCATCCAGGAGTGGTTCTGCTCCTCAATCTTCTGTTTTGAAGTAGATAATGAAATTATATGGAAAGCAATAGTGTCCTTGCCAGGCCCAGTGCTTAGGCAGAAGAGGGGTTCCAGACTTAGCTCCTACCTTCTTTTGTGAGTCAGGGGGAGTGTGGAGCTACATTTTGTTAACAGCTCAACAGTGGTGTAGATATAAAATCATTTTCTATTTTCCCACCTGTACTTCCAGCTGAGCCCCACCCAGCACTCTCCCCATTCCTCAGACTTTGTAACTTGCCAGTTTTTTGTTACCAAAAAAATCTAGCCTGATTTGCAAACCTGCTTCAGTGATGCTTTAAATCCCACTCTTCTCTGAGAAGGATAAGGGGAGTGCCTCAGGGGAGTGATTTGGTGATGATGCAGCCCCAGCCCTTCCCAGTGATGGCTTTTCCAGCGAGATGGAAGGAGGCTCTCAGACCTCATCCTGAGTTGGGCTGCCTTGTGCTTGTGTATTGTTACAGTGGGAGTGGTTTTCTTGGGGGAAGTTTTACCCCAGTTCTTCCATCTCTAAGGACCAACCCCAAAAGAAAATGAATTCTAGTAGGAATCCATGCTTTCAATCACCTCTCTAACACAGTATTTGGATGGGCCCAATAGCCACCATGGCCACTCATTGCCCTACTTCCTTCTCTGGCCTCCTTCCTGTCTGTGAGTGTAAGACGCCCTCCATTTCCTCCACAGTGTCCAGGAGCCTCTAGGACTATGGATAGATTTGACCTCAAACTTTCCTGCTGGGGTTTTGCTCATTACTCTCTGTACTTCAAAGGCATGGTATTCATGTCTATGGCTACCACTGACCCTAACCATTAGTCTTCCATGATTAACTCTTTAATATATGCCATTCTGCTCCCCTTGAGCTCCAGAGCGGGCAATGATGGCCTGGCCAGACTGGGAGGGGGCGGGGGGGAGTGTCCTTCTCACATTGAGGACCTCCTAAGTCAAGTGTGTCACCAGGTAGAGGTGGATGAAGAGTACACTCCCAACCGCCAATCTTTGCCCTGATAATTGAGTGGACTTCTGCACTCAGGCTAAGAAATCTTGTGGTTCCTTTTCTACTTTTACTACACTCTCTGGGTGAAGTGGTTAGTGGTTCACTAAATTGGGTCTGGGTCTGTGAGTTCTTAGAAGATTTGACTCCTGGTTCAGCTTGGTTATAAGGATAACAAATGAAATGAAAGTCCCATTGAGTTTCCTCTGGGGTCCTGCGGTGACCAATGCAACCTCTGTCTGCCTACTTTATAAAAGATCGAGAGCCCGTCTATGGTGGTAGAATATTAATACTCCTAAACCCTACTATGCCCATTTCTTTTCACAAAGGAGTGAGGGAAAGAGGGAAGGAGAGAGGCACATGCATTTGCTCCTCTACCAGGCTCAAAGGAACGGAAGAAAGGAATGGAAACAGAAAGTTTGTATATTGTCATTTTTACGTGCTTTTCTGTGTGCACTTACATATATGCCCATAAATAAATACACATTGAGCACGTGAGGCCAGCCACTTGCTCCTATGTCCCTCTGTTAGCATGGTTGGAAACTTTCTTCTGTTCAGAATGCCCCAGGTGAAATAGCTAATGCTCCTGTCAGGTTCCTGTCTTGCTCCCTCCTAGAAAAAAAAAGTAGGTATTCAGTGAAGGAGTGAATCAAGTGAAGGTATTCAATCAAGGCATGAGAGGGAGCACTCAAACAGCAAAACAGAAGCTTTGAACTCGTGGTGGCATCGAGGAGCCACGCACCGAGGCATTGCACACATCAGAGCTCTAGCCCATCGGCAGGGCAGGCATCGGGATGGCAATCAAGAGGGATTACTGGTAGGTGCCACAGTTCTAAGCTTCATGGAAGAACTCAGGATGCCAACTGAGAGCCCATCTCCAAAGAGCAAGCCCAAGCCAAGAGGAATGGACACTGCAGACGTGGTGGGTGAGGAAGCAAGAATGATGGCCCACCCCCAACACACCCCACCCCACCCCACCCCACCCCACCCCACCCCACCCCACCCCCGAGGCAGGATCAGTTCCCAGCAGAGTTGAGAATGGCATCTTAGGCGGGAGCAGCCGGTTTGTCCCATGACACATCTGAGTCCCCCAGAGGCAGGAGAAGTAAGTCTGGTGAGTCTTCCCCATAGGCCGGAGCCAACCTCTCCTCAATTGCTAAGTGCCACGAGCTGAGCCAGACTCTGATCCAGAGCCAAACTCATGATGAAAAAGACTGCTTGCATCTTTAGAACCAGGCAGACTTTGATTGGCTGGATGTGTAATGTAAGTATGCGGGGTGGGGGTGGGGGTTATGGATCCACAGTGCAAAGTCCCCAAATCAGGGAGGGGGGGTCTCAATTCAGTTCCCTTCTTTCCTCTGCCCACTCCCTCAATAACAAGAAAGGTGGCAGTAAAATACCCCCAGTTTTACCTTACATCCAGAGAACCACAATGGCCGCAGTCAGGAGAAAATAGCATGCTGCTGGCTCTTTGGGTCCAGGAACTTTTGAGCTTTTTGAGGCCCAGCTGCCAACAAAGCTTCATCCACCAAAGATGGAGTGCTCCTTAGTCCAATCATCGTCCTGTGGGGATGAAAGCTGAAAGCCAAGCTATCCCTTGTACCGTTGTTTATGTTACTATTAACATGTTACTTATCAAACATGTGATGCCTTGTATCTTAACCTAGCAAAATTATGATTTCTATGACACTAGGACCATACTGACCTTTCGATACCCACTCCCTGTACTAGTCAGCATGCCATATGAACCACAATGCTTTGCAACCAAAAGCTTTGCAGTATGTGTTGGCTAAAGAACAAATGTATAGAAAAAAATATGTGAAGCACAAATATCAATTCCCATGACCTATTACTGGCTCTATTAGAATAGAAAGCATTTAATAGACCATGAATTGAATAAACTGCATAGTCTTAATATAATGGTAAGTTTGTGTCAACAGCGTCTATTGACATAAACTTGAAGGTTGAAAAATAGGAACAAACCAATGACGTTATAACGTAAGTAAAAACAAACATAATTTCTAGACTAGGGGATAGTACCACGGTAGAGTACTTACCGAACATGTAAAGGACGTTAGTTTTGACCCCTGTGCTTCCAAAATAATAATAAATTGTTTAAGTATATGCATTAAAAACTCCTACAACGACCCTTTTTCATCCCAACATTTTTAGTTGACGCTAACAACTTTATGTTCACACATGAAGTTAGGACTCTGGGCGCATGCGTTCATTTGGCGAATGCGTTCAGGTAGTTCAAGTTTTCAGTTGCGAAGGATGGTTACAAAACAAAAAGGCTGCTATTTATATCTGACTTACAGAATCTGTTTCATTGTCTTACAGCCCCACAGCATAGTTCCTTCTTCTAAACTTGAAGCAATGGCAAGAGATCGATATTCAATCAGTTTGTGCAGAATGTGACGAAGGTTTCAGATCACCAGGGTCTGGAATACTTTTAAGCCAAGAAAAGTCAATAAGTCTCATTTATTCATTTGACAAACATGTGCGTTTACTGAGTTCTGTGCACTGAAATACAAAATAAAAGGCGGAGCCCCTCTCCTCAAGACACTGCAGCTCCTGGGTGCTTGTGTGAGCAGGCAGACAGAGTGCTAACTGTCATGGTAAAGTAAGGCCATGGTGTTCGTGGAAAGTGAAGAATGGGACCTATCCAGATTTCAGAGTAGCAGGAAAGGCTTTCAAGACGAAATGATGGATGAGGAGCCATTTCAAGAATGAATTATTGACTAGATGAGGGAGAGAAAGAAAGCCTTAAGAGAACATAAGATGAAAAACCAATAAGCAATATGATGCTTTTTCTTCTCTGCCACAAGCAGTAGGGAAAGCTACAAAGAATGAGGAAAAGACTGGAAAACTAAGAGGCTTCTGCTTTCAGGGGAGCCATCTTACTAGCAATAATCTTTGTGAATCCACTCTGTTGGTTTACAAGTCCCTCCAAGGACTGGGAAGGTGAGATACACAAACCCACACAGTAGAAACAAATGAGCCGCCAGGCCAGATGGGTGTGGTCAACTCTGTGGAGGCCTAAATGATCAAAATGATCAAAATGATCAAAAGAAGTAAGTCTGAGATATCTACTGTTTAGAGCTGCTCTCTATCTATGACGGACCCTCTGGGTGTTACACTATCTGGGAGACATGATCAAATGTCTACCTACCCCAGAGAGGGAACTAACAACAGACCAAAGTAAAGAAACCACTAAAGTCCAATTCGGTGAACCAATGGGTTTATGGAGGTCAGTTACAAGAGTATGGGTGAGGGGTACTTACAGGAACAGGACAGCCCATAATGTCACCAAAAGCCTGCCTCCGACTGAGTGACAGGGCATGAATCCTGGAGCCCTGGTGCACACTAGCTCAAGTGTCTTCTAGGCCATTTGGCTGACCTGCCCATCTGCCAAGCTCTTTGTGTCCTCAGCAGTTCTTACTGATCATAACCTCAGGAGGGAGGAACCCTGTGTATCTGGTCAGTTTCAGGGACTTCCTCAGACTCACAGATGAGCCTCACTTAAGAACTTTATAACTGAGTCTTCACTAGCTTCCTTCCAGGGTAAAATGTTTTAAGTTAGAGGAAATTGCTGCACCGGGTCAGGCTTCGAACCCTTTTTAACAGCAGAGGGTGGTGGACAGTGTTTCTAAGTGAGTCATGAAAGAAAAAAAAAATGAGTGTCTTGATCAAGTTTTATAATGACACTGCAAAGAAATTATTCAGTGCATCCTACAGGCAGCAAAAACTGTGCACAGCATGGCAAATAACTTTCAGTTGTGTGTGCTCACACACATGCATGCTGAATTACCTTGCGAAACATTTCTATTGTGCTTGTGATGAGACATTTGGTAAATGATGCTTCGGGGGCATCTATGGCCTGATCATGTGTGGTAGAAATCTCTCCATTAGAGAGGGAGGGGAAACGCAGCAAGGCCTGAGTATGTGGGGTCCAAATGCAGCAACTAAGATTATCACGGAGAATCTTCAGGTCACTATGACCAAGAGAAGAAGTCTAGAGTTTAAGGACTACATTTCAACCAGGAAAACAAGAGGGGGGGAAATCAAACATGTAGATTGAAAAGAACCATGGTGAGAAAGTTAGCCATCAAGGAGGGCCCTGGGAAGGGAGTGTCAGATGCTTTTACATTATCTTTCTTGGTGATCCTAACTTGATGGATGTGTGTGGGGATCAACCAGGATGCCCAGAGTAACTTTAGGGATCCTGCAACCTCAAGTGCCCAGTGAGGAGAAGGACAAGACAATGCTTTTGCTTGGGTGACAAGCTCCCTTGGAGGTCTTCATGCTTTAAAGAGAGAAAGGATGATTTGACTTCAGCATGCACGAGAATGGAGGACTCGGGGTCCACCCACAGTGGTTGCATGTAGAGTTTGGGGTGAGCTTGTAGAGTTTCTGGGCAGAGTATGTTATTGTTACGAAGCCCAGGTTACACATTCTGGAAGGAAAAGAACTGGGGTCAGAAAATGTAGGAATAGGGAGGTGGTACCCAGCCTTTGTAGGAAGAGAATTGGCAAGATTGGCAAATGTTCAGGGCATCACAGTAGTTCCAGAGAAACTTCCTACAGCCTCATATGATTACTCACGTCTGTATCAAGAACATAACTATGACCCCGGGTGCCATGCCTGCTTCTACCTCTAACTGCCCTTTTGAGCCCTGTTTTTTCTTTACTGACAAGCAACACAAAAGACTTTAAGGATACTGGGTACCAGTTGTTGCAGTGTCAATATTGGGTGCCAACTCTTAATTAGTGAGGTTCTCTTGGTTAGAGTCGGTCTGAAGAACGAAATTTCTCATAGCAGTTGGTACCATACACAGGCATCCATAGTGGAGCTCTGAAAACTCATACACTGGTGCTTGGCCTGGACAGATGGTGTGGTGGTTAGTAGTGATTGTCAACTTAACAGGGTCTAGAGCCACTGACGAGACAACTTCTGGGCTTAGTAATGTTCTAAATTAGGTTATGTAAGATGGGAAGGATCCAACATGATTACACTATGGTCCTACTGTCCTGCTTTCCCTCATGATGGACCTCACCCTCAAACTATGATCGGTAATAAGTACTTCCTCCCCCTTTCCCTCCCTTCCTCAGTCCTTTCCTCCCTCCTTCCTCTGTCCCTCCATCCCTTCCTCCATTCCTCCCTCCCTTCTTCCTTCCTTCCTTCTTTCCTTCCTTCCTTCCCTCCCCTCTCCCTTCCTCCATTCCTTCTTCTTGTCAGCATTTTGTTAAGTGTAACAGGAGTGATAAATAATACAGACAGGAAATTTAAAAGCTGCTGAGTCATCTATGCTCCTCCGATGTGCTAGCTCACCTAGAATTAGGATAAGAAAGTCCTGGATGAAGGGCAAAACCCAGCTATGAGCATGCCCTATAGCACCCAGCACTGGTGATTTTTTTAAACAGATTTAAACTTCCCAAAGGCAGAAGCTAGTCTGTGGAAAATTCTCATAAAATATCAAATAGTTCAATTTAAACAGCTAGTTCAGGTTTTAGCCATGGGTAATCAAACTAGACACACCAATGTGTCAGCTTCAAGCCAGTGATATAGTAGATATTGTATTAGATTGAACTAATACAATCACTACAAAGTACATTTAAAAAATTTTTTCGTGAGAAGACCATTAAATAGAACTTACATACTTCCTGTTTGTAGGATATAAACAAGCAACAAGTAGACATGTATATGAAGTAACATGTTTTATGCATCCCAGTTTATTTTGGATCATGTCCTAACATGTTTCCTACATCTTGTCCTAAAGATGCCTGCTAACTTCAGAGAAAATGCAATGGAAATCCACCAGAACAGCAACCTGCCTGAGGAACCAAGAATTCCTCATGACAAACTCAATCTCACGATGTGCAATATAATAGTTCTGTTACAAAATTATACAATCCAATATAACATAATGGGCTTTTAAGTGCATTTGTATTCCTTTTTTCAGACTCTATATATGGCAAAATGAAATATTCTGAACTTAAAATCATAATCAAAAAAACTACAATTGTTCTATTAACTGTTATACACAACACACATACAACTGTGCCATGTGGTAGATACTTAACTATCTGGTTTGTGGTAATCAATTCAATGTTACACATCTACCAAAACATCATGATGTACACAACAAATGTGTATATTTGTCAATTATACTCCAAAAAGCAAGAGATAGAATCTATAGTGATTTTTTACATTCTAATATTTGCTTTTCTAACTATAATGTTTAACTTTATTTTTTATTAATCATTTTATTCATTTACATTTCAAATGATAGCTCCCTTCCCAGTTATCCTCCACAACTTCCTCATCCTCTCTCCCCTTTCCCTCCTCCCTTTTACCTCTATGAGGGTGCTCCTCCACCCATTCACCCACTCCTGCCTCACCACTCTAGCATTCCCCTATGCTGGGGCATCCAGCCTCTACAGGACCAAGGGCCTCCCCTCCCACTTATGTCAGATAAGGCCATCCTCTGCTACATATGTATCTGGAGCCATGGATCCCTCCATGTATACTCTTTGGTTCATGGTTTAGTCTCTGGGAGCTCTGGGTGGTCTGATTAGTTGATATTGTTCTTCCTATTGGGTTGCAAGACCCTTCAGCTCCTTCAGGCCTTCCCCTAGTTCTTCCATTGTGGTGTCTGGGTTCAGTCTGATGGTTGGCTGTAAGTATCCACATCTGTATTGGTCAGGTACTGGTAGAACTTCTCAGGGCACAGCAGCCATACCAAGATCCTGTCAGCAAGTGCTTCTTCGCATCAGCAATAGTGTCAGAGTTTGGTATCTGCAGATGGCATGGATCCCTGGGTGGGGCAGTCTCAGGATGGCCTTTCCTTCAGTCTTTGTTTCATTTTTATCTCTGTCTTTCCTTTGGACAGGAACATTTCTGGGTTAACAATATTGAGATGGGTGGGCGGCCCCTTCCCTCAACTGTGGGCCGTGTCTATCTACTGGAGGTGGTCTCTACAGGTTGTATCTCCCCTTTGGTGGGTATTTTGGCTAAAGTCATCGCCATTGGCTCCTGGAAGCCTCTCACTTGGCTGGAGTCTGGGACTTTCTAGTGACTACTCCCAGTTCCCCATCCCCCATTGCTACATGTTTCTATTCAATTTCCTGACTCTCTGTACTTCTCTCCTGTCTCTCCCACTACCTGATCCTGCCCCCACTCCTCTCTCACTTTCAGGTCCTTCCCTCCCTCTACCTCCTGCGATTATTTTGTTCCTCCTTCTATGTAGGATTGAAACATCCACACTTTTGTCTTCCTTCTTCTTAAACTCTTATATGGTTTGTGGGTTGTATCATGGGTATTCTGACCTTTTGGGCTAATATCCACTTATCAGTGAGAACATACCATGTGTGTTCTTTTGTGTCTGGGTTACTTCACTTATATTATTCTGAATGTTTAACTTTATATACATGATTTTTTGAGACAATATCTCACTATGTAGCCCTCGCTGGCCTCAAACTCAGAGATCTGCTCACTTCCATCTCTGGAGTGCTGGAATTAAAGGCATATGCCACCATGTAGAGGCCAGGTTTTTAATTTGCTTTTCTTTTTCTTTTACAGATTCATTTTTGTTCACTTTGGGGGTTATAATTTATATAATTTTTCTTTTCCCTTTCCTCCCTTAAAACCATCCTTTATCCCAAATTCATGACCTCCTTTTTCATTAATGTTGTTATATACACATATGGATATGCATACATATTCCTAAATACACAGCCGGCTCAGTCTGCATAATGTTACCTGTATGCATGTTTTCAGGGATGACCATCTGGAATTATAACCAGTTGGTGTGCTCTTCTCTGGGGAAGACTATTTCTCCTGCTCTCAACGCTCCCTGTAGATTTTTGTGTAGGGCTGAGTTCTACCAGATAGATCTTTGTGTAGGCCTCCTGTGCTTCCACCCACATTAGCTTCTCTACTGTTTTTATTCAGCTGTTTAGCAATCATATTGGAGACTTTACAAGTGTAGCTGAATTTCTTTGTTAAATTGACACCACCCTCAATATTGTGTAAGCTTCAAGTTCCACAAGCTGGATCTTCTCCTAACACCTTAGGACTCGGCCTCTAACTCAAAAGACTCGATTTGCTTCTCTCTATCTATAAATATCTAACGAATACCCATTATATGGCAAATACTATGGGAAATGCTTGGAAACTTCTTGGGTTTTTTTTTGGGGGGGGGTGTCTTGTTTGTTCGTTTGTTTTTTGGTTTTTTTTTCAATGTTGGTCCTGAAAAGCAAATAAAAGTAGAAAACTATCTGAATATTTTCCTGGTGCATCTGTGACATCATCAACACCCAGAATTCAGTACATCAGAATTATGTTTTAAACACCTATGGACCCCTAGAAAGACCTTTAACCCCTCCCCAGGGAAGATCACACCAATTGGTTATCAAATACCAAATGGTCACCCCTGAAAACAAGTGAAATTTTATGTCAGTTATTTGTATTTTCCTCCGAGTTGAGTCTTTCTAGGCTGTATATGTCAGATAGACATAATTTTGTCAGCCAGGTTTAATTTGGTGGGTAATGTATAGCAGTCTAAATTTTCTTTAATTTATGCGATCAAAATTTGGAGATTATGAAGTAAACAGAATGGCCCCAGGCTGGTGCCTCATGGCTTGGGTGGGCAGAGCACTCCTGGGACAACCCCAGGCACCCAGAGGCCCCCAGTGCCACTAAGATGAGCGAGTCAGTGGTTGAGAGATGGAAGAGAAAAAGACGCAGAGATGTGTGCACAATGAAGGGAGGCAGAACTGGAGACTCGAGGGTAGTGAGGAGCAGCCTGGTGTGAGTAGCCAGCTATGCCAGCCGAAGCCATGGTTATCTCCTGGCCTGTGAGTCCCCCGAGGGCCATGCCTGGGTCTGTTGCCCTGCAGCAGAAGGGATCTGTTACCACCAAAGACCTTGAGGGTTCCTGGTCTTGTCTGCTGCCTGGAGCCATGTGCAGAGTGCATCCCTCACTAGTTCAGCACTCAGGGGAAGGACTGGCCCCAAGGTTTTGAGCACCAGTGAGAACCAGTGTTGTCCCTTGCTGTCCTTGCAGTGGTGTGGGATCTAGGGAGAGATGCCTCCTCCCCAACTCCTCCCCAACTGCTGGCCCCACCCCTAGCCTGGGCAGTGTGGGAGAGCAGGCCCAGAGGGCATGAAAGCAGAAGACCTGTCCCCACTTCTCCCTGGCTGCAGCACTGTCCTGCACCTCACCTCACCGGGGCAGCACAGTAGAGCTGGCCTTGGTGGCACGGGCACTGGTAAGCTGGCCCAAGGGCATGAGCACAGGAAATTTCAGGCAGACCAACTCAGCTACCACCCAGGCCCACTCCAACATGTACCTCATCTATGAACTGCTGGAGCATATGAAGAGGCTGGTCCTCCAGAACCAAAGCTGCGAGATCTCCACCAAGGCCTTGTATCTGAGAGGAGTTCCAGTGAGGATCCAGTACTGATAGTGTAGCAGATGCCAGAGGCCTCGAACCAGACCAATGACTCCCTGCAATGATCATTTGTAAGAAGAGGCTGTTTGAGCAAGAGGACATTCTGTGTTATGCAGCGTGACACACCTCAGCTTCCACTGAGAGATGCTTGTGTTTGTTTGTTTGTTTTCTTTGTGGGGAGATTGCAAGAACAGATATGGAGAGATGGGGAGATGATTGGAATTGGGCGTATGGTGTGAAATTTACAAAGAATCAATAAAAAGTTAATTAATAAATAAATATGTGGACAAGAAGATGTGAAAACAGATGACTTGTTGGGAAGAACGAGGCAATCAGAGGGAGAGAAAATGAGGGAAGGAAGGTGGGGGATGAATATGTCCAAACTATACTATATGTGTATATGAAACTATCAAGGAATAGTCCATAAATAAATATACAAAAAATGGGGAATCATGCAAATGTTAAGAGAAGTATGTGCAATCAATCAGTATCACATGAACAATGCAAAACAAATTTTAATCCAAAGCGTGGCTACATTACTTGACATTCTATATATACTGTTTAATCGTGGTAGTGCAAGTTGATGTCTTTTACTCATAAAACGTCAATTTCCTTTTTTTTTTTTTTTTTTTTTTGCCTAGAATAAAGGATACAAGTATATGTTTTATAACCCAACAGTCGCCAGGCATATAATAAACACCTCAATAACGTTTTTTTGCAAGATGAATGAATGAACCATATCCTAACTTTTTTCCTCAGAAGACAGAAGTGTTGTCTACTCTCCCAGCTAGTAACCTTTGGTTGTTCCAGAACACCAACCATCAGATGCATCAGACTGTTTGCCCTTCCCTTCATACCAAACGTGGGCCTCACACAAATGATCCCAACACGGGTGCCTGGATAATACATGCACATTGTGCTGTTTCTCCACTTTCTGTCGCTGCTCAATCCAGACATGACAGCCTTATGCTCTTGTAACCACCCAGCCAGTCGGCCGCTCTCAGTGTGTGGATTTCAGCAGCAGGATTCACAATGCAGCTTCCTAGGCTCTGATTGTGAAATTCCAGGCACACAGGCAATGACGGAAGTGATTAGTAGCTTTCACAATACCTGATGGTTCTTCCCCGGTGCTCAGGAGTTTCCGAACCAAGTACTCAGAGTTTGACTAAAGTCAGCAATTGCTACTTTATCATGGAATCTTCTTATATCCATGAGGGTTTTCTTCTGGACAGAAAAGTCCCCAGTAATCCTCAGGTCAGACACACATGTTTTTCCTTCCTTTTTCCCCACTGTGACTCTTTCTTGCTTTGTTTTTGTCCCACAGCACACTCTGTGGTCCAGAACACTCATGTGGTGGCCGTGTTCCCAGATGCATCAGATCTGAATTCATGTTCTGGCAATGACGGATTCAATTTGTGAGTTTACCTTTTGATTCTCAAAAATTAGGAATACTAAATTTTGTGAACTATACATGCACCTATCACCTTTTATTGATATGCATGTGTGTAAAGAAATACAAAATTCTGCCCAAGAAAATGACAATGGGGTAAATGTAACTTCCGTGGTGTTCTTTTAAGTTTTTCATTATTCCTGTTGAGGCAGAGAGCAAGGCTTCCCATTCTCATGCTGATTTGCATAAGTCAACTTATGAAGCTGGAGTGTATTCTTTTTTTCTTTTCTTTCACAAACATCTGTTGGAAACTTTGAGTTACCCATCTGGATGATCAAGTGAAAATCTCAAGAAGAGTATTTAGTAATCCCCAGAAGTTGTTAGCAAGAATGGCTGGATGAACACATCATACCAGGTGTAATATAGTTTTTCCATGAAATATTTTTAGAGAACTTTGTAGGGCTTGTTGCTTCTATGCATTGCATGGATATTCAGGTAATAATTTAAGATGGCCATGGCATCATTTAAAAATGTTCCCACTGTAACAGAAAAAAATATGCAAGATAGTATTCCCTGTCTCCTTCAGATCATTTCTTTTATGGCCCCTGTAATACATTTTATTTCTTTTTAAATCAAATACATCAAAATTGCTAATGGCTTCTCGATGTCTTCCTTCTGAAGGTGGGTGATTTGACCTCTGTACACTTTAGTTACTTCACTAAAGCCGCATCACAGTGAGAAGTTAACATTAGTGACTCGCTCCTGATAGTCCTTTATCTTTGTAATTAGATATTTCACATCTTTATTGTTTCCTTTTATTCTGATTAAAATGCAAAGGTTCTCATGGAGCAATATTCTGCCCCTTCAGTTTCGAAAAAAGCAGCATGGAAAATTGCAGTGGGCATTGTTTTGATTTTCAAGTCTTTGGGAAATGTCTTGACAATGGAACTTTCCCACTGATCAAAACTCAGCATGTGATGTGGAAACATTAGTATTCTTCAAAGAACAGGCATCTGTATCAGAAATCTATGTTTGAATAGGACCAACTTTGTCTTCGATAAAAGTCACGCGATTATTTCGCTGTCCTCACTCATATTATAGAAATGTAACAAATTTTGAATAATTTTGCAATAACAATTTCTACATCAGTTGAAAAAATCTGTTGAATTATTAATAGGACTGCTGGAAATGTGTGCCACATGTCTGACCCCCACCGCCATTCTGATGTTGCCGTTATTGGGAAAGAATCACAAAGATAGCATCGAACGAAGTATTGGGCAACCTGCTGACAAGATGATCACCAGGCTGATGCTTACACTGGAGGAAAGACACTCATTTAACTGGTCACGTTGGTCATGCAGAAGCAGGGGTCCTTCAAGAATGCTCTCTGATCACAATGTTTTCATTTAAGTATCTCACTAATCATAGTCATCGTCATTGTCATGGTCATGGTCCTTGTCTTTGTCCTCATCTTCATCATCATCACCACCACCACCATCATCATCATAAAATGCTGGAGAGGTGGTGGAGCACAAGTGGCTGAGCAAACAGAATCTGGGATGAAAATTCAGAGATTAAAATTTCAGGGAAGAATGACACATGCCTTTAATCCCAGCACTTGGGAGGCAGATGCAAAAGGATCTCTGTAAGTTCAAAGTCAGCCAGGTCTACAGAACAAGTTCCAGGGTTATACAGAGAAATCCTATCTTTAAAAAATCTAAATAAATACATCAATTTAAAAAAAAAAAAAATCATAGGTCTAGCCATTGACTGGAAAGGAGATACCAGCCCAGTTACTTTCTTGTACTGTGTGGCTCAGTTTCTTTTTCATGAATGGGTAAAACATCCAGTCTTGAAAAGATTATATGAATTAAATGAATTAATACTTGCACAATGCCTAGTGCAGTGAGCATCATTTTTAAAGTGCATTTATGGATAGAAAGTGTATCCAACATCAAATATTATAGACAATACAATATAATTTCCTTGAGATGATTTTTTCAACGTTTTGTTTTGTATTTATTTTGTTGTTGCTTTTGCTTCTCTGTTTTTGTTTTATTTAAGACGATATATAGTCTTGATATATAGTCCAGGGTAGCCTTGAACTCACTATATAGCCCAAACTATCTACAAACTTGTAGTGATCCTCCTGCCTCGGCCTCTTACATGCTAGCATTACAGTATGAGTTGCAACACTCGACTAGTCTTCTTTTGTTTGTGATGATGAAAATTTGGATGTAAACAAAATCAAAATTAGCCTAGATGTGCAGTCCAAGTCTGAAATTATGATTATGCCTTGGGATATGAAAAGCAACAATTTTCCTTCAGAATGCCATCTCAGCGAGATTACATGGTTTTTTTTTTTAACTGAAGAGCATGCTAGTCACAGTAGCCCCAAGGAAGATTTGTTTAGAGACTTGAGAAAGTTAAGTTTCAACAAACCAAGACAGGGTAGCATATGTTTAATGAGGATAGCTCCCTTGTCTTTGTGAGGGAGGTACCCCTGGTGATCTCCTTATTGTGTCCAGAATGAATCATGTCATGTCATAGGAATGAGTTGGCGTTTGAGAGAAGGACCCAGTGCCGTCTGCCCCACAGAAATCACCCTTCAGCTCCAGCATCACACCACACTGAAGCCATTCCTGCTGTGGCTTACTTACGCCAATGCTAAGAACAACCTCTTGTTCTCTCCAGGTTATCTGAAGGCGGGAAGCAAACTGCAGCCCACAGCCGTACGCAGCTGAGTGTCTGATGTTTTATGTTCGCTTGCTTCTTTGGGGATGTTTGGTTAGTTTGGTAGCCACAAAATAAGAATGGTGTTTTAAATGTTTGGAGATTAAAATAATAATAAAACACTTTTGCAATGGCTGAAAACATTCTGGTATTCGCATCTTATCCACGTATTGTTTGAATTCTAGGACAGTATTCTCCTACCCTGATGTGCAAGTTCTCCATATCTCCCTGCACCTAAAGCACAGGTGTGGCTATGACAGATGTCACTCTTGTCAATCCAGCACCATACTTAGCAAAGATGGGTGGACTTGGCAGATGGGACCCTAAATAGCCAATTTTGACATAACCAATAAAAAATGAAGCTAGGCAAGACTGGCCGATCCCAGAGAGCCCTTAAAGAAGATCGGGCCTCTCTTGGTCCCTCCTGAGATGAGCACTCCTGCTGCCAGCCTTGAAGCAAGCTGCCACAAGTATTGCAGAAACAGAAATGGGCAGGAAGCCCCTTGACCTTGGAAGTGGATTGGTGGTCCCAGATGAATGGCAGCCATCCATGACATGAGCTGCTCAGCCTATGAGACTCTGGGCAGGGGACCTTGCTGAGCTGATTCTTGACCCAAAGAAACTCTAAGATGATAAATGTATGCTGTGTTAAGCAACTACATTTACTGTGGAAAAAAAAAAGTAACACAAGATTCATTAAGAGTAGCCTTACGCCGGGCGGTGGTAGCACAAGCCTTTAATCCCAGCACTTGGGAGGCAGAGGCAGGCAGATTTCTCAGTTTGATGCCAGCCTGGTCTACAGAGTGAGTTCCAGGACAGCCAGGGCTACACGGAGAAACCCTATCTCGAAAAAAAAAAAACAAAAAAACAAAACAAACAACAACAAAAAAGAGTAGCCTCACTGTTCCACACTGAAGGGCCCATAACTCTTCACAGAAATGGTTCAACGTTGTATGTTACGTAATTATGACCAAAACCTGCACACATACCCAAACACAATATCAGACTATATAATGAGGATCACTCTCTATAGTGACAAAGACTGAGGAATCAAAGATTTTTTTTTTCATAATAAGCAAAGTTTGTCTTACCACTCTGGGGACAAAAGCTTACCTGTGATACTCCCACAAGCCGTTCTACTCCTCTTGATAGCCACTTGAAAAGGCTCTTCTTTTACCAGTTCCTGGACTCATTTTGAAACACATCAGAATTTTATAATTCATTTTGAACTTCAAACAACTTTTAACCACAGACAACTATTTCCAGTGCTACAAGAGCCACTCGCCACAACCATCACCATACACTGCAACCAACAGTGCCTTGCAGCTACAATCCCACAAGCTTTCCTTGCCTTTTGATGAGTCTGTGCAGAGGGCAGAGTGAGCACACCCTCCTCTCCAGACACTGATAGGCACAATCCCAGCAGCACCTGCTCTCCCAAGTTACCAGGGCATCCTTCACCCTATGCCCTCCCTTACACACCCAGTGACTGTATCTGGTTAGGAGACACAGACTGCCTGCTTCCCACCAGTTGGGATGCAACAGGGAGGAAGACAGATATAACAACTGCCAAACACTCCCACTTTATAGGTGTACTGGCTAGCTTTATGTCAACTTGACACAAGCTAGAGTCATCAGAGGCAGACGCCTCAACTGAGAAGATGCCTGCCTAAGTCAGGCTGTAAGCACGCCTGTAGGGTGTTTTTAAAATTAGCAGTTAATCAAAGAGGTCTCAGCCTATTGTGGGTGGCATCATCCCTGCACTGATAGTCCTGGCTTCAATAAGAAAGACTTGCTAGACTAAGCAAACCATGAGGACCAAGCCAGTAAACAGCATCCCTCCATGGCCTCTGCATCAGCTACAGCTTCCAGGTTCCTGCCCCGCTTGTGTTCCTGTCCTTTGATGTCCTTTGTGTTCCTTCCTTTGATGATAAACTATGATGTGGAAACACAAGCTAAAAAAAAAAAAAAAAAAAAACCCTTTCTTCTCCAAGTTGCTTTGGTCATGGTCATGGTGTTTCATCCCAGCAATAGTAGACCTGGCTGCAGAGTCAAGCTTAAGATTCTTTGTTTCAGACTCTTTCCAGTTGCTTGTGGGGTGCTTTTACTTGGCTATCTCCTGAGGCTGGAAATGTACTTATCTGTGTGACGGGTGTGCTTGAGGCTCACTGACCAATCTCCTTTGTTTCCTGGGCACACAGTGGACTGTATTCCCTTAAAGCTAGACAAACTCACTTGATAAGGCCTGTGCAGTGGACTGTGAACAGGAGAAATACATGTCACTTTCCAGCCAAGTCAGTGAATGCCAGGAACCGCACTTTTCCTGGCAATTGGGAGGTCCGGTTGAGATGACATAGCCTCAGGGTTCCTTTCATTACTTGGAATATTGCTCTCAAGTATGTGCCCCACAATGAAGAAGCACAAGACAGAACTGGACTTTTGCTGAGTAAAGTCCATGACATTTTGTGATTGACATTATAATGGAATAATTTAAGTCATCCAGAATAGAATTCGTAGTGTGTGTGTGTGTGTGTGTGTGTGTGTGTGTGTGTGTGTGTGTGTGTGACAGACAGACAGACAGACAGACAGACAGACAGACAGACAGACAGACACAGAGAGACAGACAGAGAGAGACAGAGAGACAGGGAGACAGAGAGAAAGAGAGAGACACAGAGTCTCATTTACTCATCGGTCTAGGGCTGTATAGTACAGGTTGACCTTGTACTCTTGGGTGCATATGTGGTTTACGTGGTGCTGGGTTTGGGTCCAAGGTCTTATGCATACCAGATGACACGTTACCAACTGAGCTACATCCCAAGTGCCCTGCCATTTCTGTTTACTACCGAGGATCAAACCCAGTACCGTGCACATGGTAAGTAATTGCTATGCACCTGAGCTCTCTTTTTGCCTTAAAAATTGTTTTTTTTATATTTAATTTTGGGGAGAAGGAGTGTGTGTCACAGTGTGCATGTGGAGGTCAGAGGACAGCTGATACAGCATGGGCTACAAAGTGACTCACCTGCCTCAGCCTCCCAAGTAGGCTGGCCACCCATCTGCCTAGCTCGGTTTCCAAGCCTGTTCTCTTCTCCCGTTGTTCTCTTTACTCAGTCTATGAAGCCCATAGCTTCACGTCAGCACTGAGGGGATAGTCTCATCCCCGTTCACGTTCTCTTAGACAGAAGTGCTCCTCAGTCCCACACCACCGCTGGAGGGAGCGATCCTGCAGGGTTACTCTACGGTTCTTTCCAACATCACCACCTGTCTCTTTAAGAGGGAAGGACTTGCTGGATTGTCAAGATTACATTGTTAGAGAGATTCATGAAACTACTTTCGTGGTCACTTATCTTACCTGTCCTGACATTGTACTGTAATACTCACCTTGTTCTTTTGTTTCTGAACTCAAGTGACATAGAGCTATGAGGGGAAAGAAATGGGAGCTCCCTGGCACCCTTCCATTCATCTACACAGACAGAGAGCACAGCCATCCTGTTTAACATGACGCTCTCAACACACAGCAGGTAAAAGACAAGTGTATATTGACTCATTGGCTAACTTCATTTCATTACTGATAGATGAGAATTTCCACTGTTAAGGGGAAAAAAAGAGTATACAACCCTTTAAAGCAAGCTAGCATAGAAAATCTGGGCCATGCACTTCCACCATTAACTCTTGCTCACGCCCTGTCCAAACTTAATTTTCTTAGGAGCGCACAAAGTCGAATACGGCTCACGATGGTCTGCCCTGCTTCCCATCTCTTTTGATGTGTTTAGGGGCCGAGGCCACGGTCTGTTTGTGCTTTTGTCTTGTGGCTCTAAATGTTCATATTTCCATGTTTGTGAAGTTTTCAGAATCCTATTACATGGTACATTATTCTATTCCGGGAGATCTGTCTGTTCTCATCCTTTATGAATTCAAATTCACCTAAGCCCCGACTCTGTGGCATTTGGTGTTTTCCTCTTCATCTTCAAACACCCTTGATTCTGTTTTGGTAAAGTTTTGTAGTACATGGCAGTGACGTAACTACTCATTTCAGTTCGTTAACCCAAATTATTTCATGAGTGCATATAAGAGGCAAGCATTGGGCTCAGTGCAGGGAATAAAACAGTAAACAACACCAAATATAGGCCCTCCCTAAAATTTAGTCTATTGGGGACAGGAGATGGGCTGATTATTAGATCCCTTTGATGGATGTCACGTTTCAAATGTAGATAATGCTGTATGACCATGTGTTAAGAGTCATGTGACAGAGACTGAAAAACGCCAGGGAATGTCTGTCCAGATAAGCATACAGAGGGAGGATGCATGAATTAGTTACATCCAAGGATGAAGGACAAGGACTGAAACCCGACAAGGGTTAGTGGTAGAGCAGAGACAGGACAGTGGTATGAGCGAGTCTCCAGAGTACCTGCACGGCACCCAGTCAAGTTGGTGTTTTGTTCGACAGGAATTCTTGGGATTCAGTGTGGAGAACAGATGGGAGAGATCGTGACTAAGGAGACTACGTCATCTCTTGAAGACAAGACAATCGTGAGGTGGCATAACGTGTGGCAGAGGCAGAGGACAGCAGGGATTGCTTTGAGAACTATTTGAGAAGCAAAATAGTGAATAACCGTGCCTCTACTTCAGTGGGCTCCAGTCACTGAGGCTCTGAAGCACGTGACACAAGAACACATGACAGAATGAGACCTATTTGAGAGGAAGACACCTGAAGCCTAGGTTAGGACAAGATAAATAAGCAAAAGACCCAACAGTATCTCACTCCTGGCTTTTGATTTATTATACATTGACATAGTATTAAGTCAGGTTAAGTAAAATATAATTGTTTCTTTTCCTTCTAAAAGTGTGGCTACTGAAATGTTTTGAAAATTATCTCACAGGAGCTAGAGATGTAGCTCAGTAAAAAGGCACTTGTCTAGAGCATCTGAGGCCCCAAGTTCCATGCCCCAGCACCACCACGCAGACACACACACACACACACACACACACACAAATAAAATGACACCACGGGTCCCATGCTGCATAATGTGGCAGTGCAACTGTAAACATCCCAGCTCTCTTACCTCCACCAACAGCCTTAACCCAGTCAGAGGTGAGCTAAGATTTGAAGCCATACAGTCTGGTTCTAGAATCCATACTTTTAATCTCTGCCCTTGCTCTGCCTCTTGGAAAGGTTTGATGCCAAACACCTAAAGATGTTCAGTTTCGCCACAAAAACTTAAGTGCTGTCTCAGTGTGGTACACTGTGTTTGTTATACAGACAATTCTGAATAAAGACACATACATTAATGAACAGTTGACATGTTCAATGATAGAGGCTGGCAAACCCCAGGCTTTGGTGTCCACAAGATGAAGTCTCACACAAGATCAGGATGTGGTGCTCTCTGAGTCTGAAAGCCTAGAGCCAAGGAAACCCAGTGGTTGAAGTCCTAGCTCAGGGGCAAGCCAAGAGTAAAGAGCCAGCTCAGGCAAGTAAGTTTAGGTATGGGTGGGTGAATTTCCACTGAAAATAAAATTACGATGTACATCTGAGGTCTACATAAAAACATGCATGGGAGGGCAGAGCCTTCCTCTCTCTGATTTTTGTTCTCTCTGGATCCTCAGTGGACTGACGGATGCACACCCACCTTGGAGAGAACAATATGTTCCATTTAGTCCACCAATTGAGATGCTAATCTTTTCAGAACAGCCATAAAACAGGCATCTCATGTTCCAGCCAAGTAGACACACACAAAAAATTAACCATCACACACGCACAGAGAATGTTAATTCTAAAGATGTGCTCAGTTGCATCTTTAGGTACTTGCTGCTGGCGCACCCCTTGGGAAATGGTGGAGTGTATTTTTCTGTGTCTTGTTTTCTCATGGATAAACTGCTCCTAATAAGTGAATTTTACAATATTGGTGTAGGCATTAAATGGCCATCCATACACAACACTTAGAACAGAGCTTGACACATAAACTATTTTTTATTAATGGGGACCCAAATGAATAGGAATTGTACTAAAGATCACAAGTTTGCCTCAGAGAGAAATAAAATCTCAGAAGGATAAAACTTGATGGGATTCCTCATCACACACTGGCCATATAGCCACACTTGCAGGAGTCCTACATCTACTGCACACCGTGTCACACTGTGTCACCGTATGCATGTTCACTTGAGTCTCTGTCTTGTGTCTATTACTTTAGTTCTTATGCTCCTTGTTTAGACACAGGTAATTTTTCTCTGAGAATGAAATCAGAACCCACACCTGAAATCCAAGTGAAAACTATGCATAGAACCTCTTATACTCTTTGATAGTTAGACTTAATTGTCAAGTTTACACAATCTAAAATCACCATGGAGCAATGTCTCAGGATTGTCCTGTGGGAATATCTGGGAGGGATTATCTTAGTAATGTTTTGATGTGGGGGGGGGAAGCGAAATCTGTCCACTATGGGCATCACCATACTCTAGGTTTAGGATCTTAGACGGAATAAGAACAAAGAAAGCAAGCCAAGCACAGGCATGCATGCATTCATTCACCCTCCATTACTGACTGTGGATGTGACTAGCTGCTGAAAGGTCCGGGACTCCCCAGAAAGGGGGTCCACTTAAGTCACAGGATAGCACGCACCCAAAGGACACACGAGAGACCGTCTTGCTGTAAAGCACATGAGGTGGTTTATTAAATCAGAGCTCTGGGCCAGCCCATATCCCCATATCTCACATAGGGGATAGAGGGACTGACCTCGTGGCTCAGGGGCATAGCGCTTATATATGGGCGGGGTGGGGGAAAAAGCGAACTTTCGCGCGGGTGCACAGGATTGGTTGTTTTACTTTTTTTTTGAACACTAGTAGGCCGTACCATGGGGCAGGGTGTAGTTCTTCCCTTGGCCAGTCAGTTTCTGGGATGTTCTTAACAGGCCTTTGTCTTGTAACTCCCCCTCCTCTGTAACTAATTAGATGGACCCAAACCTGCTGGCAGGTGCTTTTCTGCCCAAGGTCTAAGGCGAAAAATTCACACATATTTCATAAGATGGCCTTTAAAATTTTTCACTCTACACTGCTTCAAATTTCTGCCACTTTAACTACTCCACAATGATGAACTATAACTGGAATTATGAGCCAAAGAAATCCTTTTTCCCCTGAGTTGCTTTTGTCGAGGTTTTTTTTTTTTTTTTTTTTTTTTTTTTTTTTTTTTTTTTTTTTTTATCACAGAAACGGGGCCGATGGGGAGAACCAAGGTGCTTTCCTAGAATGATGGTTGTAACCCAGTTAGAATCAAAGGTCACCCAATTAGAATCAAATGTGGCATTATGTATATGCTGTCACTTAAGGTCAGTTATCTTGCTCCAGGGCTTTATATGAAGTGCTGCAGAGTGTCTTTTGACTGGCCCTATCATATCCTGCCTCCCTTTACCTCACCCCAGCCAATACAAAGAGTATATTGAGAACAAGAAGATGTCATCAAGGCATGAGACTTAGTGCTGAAGCTCCGGGTGTCTAAAGGAAGGTAGAGCAGAGTCTCATTCCTCAGTCAGGTGGCTGCATAGCAAGGAGACTTGGGCTTCTATTCCTGCAGCTTGTGACCATGGGGAGGAACATTTTAGTCATGTTTCTGATGATACAACAGAAGACAGTTAGGGTTGGTCATGTATGAAGAGTACAAAGTTATTTACAAAGTTACAGTTCTGGAAGCTAAGAAGTCTAAAAACATAGTGCCAGAATCTGGAAAGGGGACCCGGGTACCCCCATCATTCCAGACTGGATGCAGAAAGACAAGGGAAAGCTGAACTTACTTTTGTTTTTTACTCTTTCCTTTTCTTTTTTTTTCTTTTCTTTTTTTCCTCTTCCTCGTTCTCTCCCCCCCTCTCTGCTCTTCCTCCTCCTCTTCCTCATGGTACTAGAGGTTGAAGTTAGGACTTCACATATACCAGTAATTCACTCACTCTGAGAACAAATTGCTGGGCCAGTAATTAACCTCCTCCCACACGGACACCATTCCTATGTTCTTGAAGGCTGAGTTGTCGGGACCAACACCTGCTAGACGCTGCCTCTCATTCCTGTTGCATGGAAAATGTTTCCAGCACGTGAACTGGAGAGACAGGAACATTCTGATCATAGCAAAGAACACTTCAGAACAAGAAAGGCAAATCTGAGTTGGCCAGGTGGAAAGTTCAGAAGATAGACCTTGAACAGCCATGCAGTCAGCTCTGAATGGTACCAAGGACTGAGAAATGTCACAGCACGAGAAACAAAATATCTGCATCAAAGGGATGCAATGGAATGTTAGCATCCTGAAGTCCACCTTAAGGTATAGCTTTATCTCAAAGGAACATGCTAATCCCTAGCCATTGGTCAACTGAAGATGACTCCACAGCCATGCATTTCACTTCTTCATGGGCCTAGGGCAGAAAGATCATCACCATCAATCAGTGGGGAGGTGCAACTTTGCCATGGTGCCAGGGGATGTTTACTCATTTCCTGCTCCCCCAGCGCCACCCAGATGCTATGTCTTAAAAGTCCAAGGACTTAACTGGCAAACCAACTAGACGTGTCGGTATACACCATCAAACAAACATAGGGGCAGCCATATCCTTATCCCGTGCACAGTAATAAACACACATGCACACATTTAACACAGAGCATTCACGTGTATTCACAGCACGTACTCTCCAAGTCACTAGACTCATAGTTCCAGATGCCACAGTCCCCTCAGACACTGGAACAAAACTGTTTTTGATTTGGGTCTTGGCTCTGAAGGACAAGATAAAGCACTAACATGTTTGACATTTAGTCAGGCTTCCCTATACTTCATAGTGGTACTGTTGGCCTGTTTCTTCACTTGGTAGACGTGGCAAAAAGCACGTTATTTACACACACACACACACACACACACACACACACAAATCCTACTCATGAGTTGTATCTTCGTGACCCACTTTCCTTCAAAAGGCCCTGCCTCTTAATACTGTTGCATTCAAAACCTGAGTTGTAGGAAGACACAGACTTTAAGACCATGACACGAACCTCTGTAAGAGAAAGAAGGGAGGGCACAACAACCGAGTCACATGAAAAGCTGAGCTTCATAAACAAAAATATGTTGCTGATATCACATGGCATCTGGTCAAAAACCCTTATGAAAATACTACCAAGCTGGATTGGAGGTTTCCAGGGACATCACTGAGAGTGTCTGTGTTAGGCAGCTAGCACTAAAACAAAACACCTGACACAATGAACTTACACCAAAAAGAGGTTTCTTTCGGCTTACAGTTTTAGAGGTCCCTGTGCATTATCTACGTCCCCTATCATTTTGGACTTTAGCAAGGCAGCATAGCATAACAAGAGTACATGGCCGTGAAAAAAAAAACAAAAAAACCAACCAGCCAAACAAACAAACAAAAAACCGTTGTATCACAAACCAGAAAGCAAAGAGACAAAGATCAGGACCCCACGATCTTTTAGAAGTTGTTCTCTAATACCCAGTCCATCATTTTGTTGACTAACCAGAACCTCTGTCAACTCTCCTAACTAAAACATTTAGTTCTGAACCTGGCTTTTTCCTTGGCTTTAGAATGAATGTCAGCTGAAAACCATCCACTCAAATCTTTTCTATCAAAGTAAATAGCCAGGATTGGCTATAAGACTTTAAGTTTTCAACCCTGTCAGAAATCCAGAATGACTGAGTTAACTGAAATTATGGGAAGCACAAAGCATAGCTTCTAAAACTTAGCCAATTTCTAGAGACCACTGAACACCTGGACAGTCCCTATACTACAGAATGTTGGAGCATCTGATCTTCAGCCTTCTGGCCCAGGATCAAATTGGTATAATTATGCTCTAATTGTATTTTGAGAGAAAAGTTTATTTTAACAGGAAGGGTAATATGTAGGAGGAGCTAAGGTGGGAAGAGTGCGGAGAGGAAGAGGAGGAGTAAGGAGAGGAGGAGAAGAAAGAGAGGAGAAGCTAGGTGGTGAGAGAGAGAAAGAGAGAGAAAGAAGGGGGGGACATGGAGGCAGATGTTCACGTGTCTCCACCAGTCAAAGATAGTTGATATATCTAGGTTGAGTAGTGGGTTACACTTCTGATTAAGCATTACCAAACTTATAAAGCCTTTGATTAACATTTTTTTAAAAATGTATAAAAGCAAAAAGGAAAAGGGGGCATAGGATAGGGGTTTTCTAGGGAGGAGAAAGGGGGAAAGGGGATGACATCTGAAATGTAAAAAAAAAATATTTAACAAAAAAATAAATTAAAAAAATAAAAAATAAAATAAATACAGAAGAAGAAGAAGAAGAAGAAGAAGAAGAAGAAGAAGAAGAAGAAGAAGAAGAAGAAGAAGAAGAAGAAGAAGTTGTTCTCTGTTTTGTATTTAGAAGCCACTCTGCAACAGACGAATTCACAGAGATGAGAGAGTGCAATAGCTTGCACTCATGACCTCAGTTCTGGCTACTTCTGTTATCATTTCACGATGCTGAGCTCTGTTTGATGTGCAAAGTTGAGAAGTGGCCTAAAGTCACTAGGCCTCACTTCTTAAAGGTTCTGCCACCTATGAGTGGTGCCATCTTGAGGGCCAAGTCTTTAATGCATGAAGACCATGTGTATGTGGACAAAGAGGCCCATCCTTCAGCGATAATAACAGCCAACTGTTCAATCAACTTAAAGATTTATATGGAGCACTTAGTCAGTACAAGTCACCGTGGATGAAAACAGGATGGAGAACCAGTCTATCCTATAAGAAACTGTAATGCTTTTGGCTAAAGATTCAATCCCTTCCCAGACCTTGCCTGGGGCAAACAGTCCAGCTCTGGAGCCCCACTCTCCAGTTCCCAGACGTCTAGGATCATAGCAGCAGTCGGAGCTCCTTTTTCTGCTCCACTTATTTGATTTTACACAGATGTCGGCAGCCACAGTGACATCAGTGGCTCTCCCAGCTATACCCTCTGCATAACAAACAGCAGCTTCGTCTTGGTGTCTGACAAATTCAGAGCAGAGTAGGGAAGAACAGGAGAGAAGCATTTACCTACACACACTTTAAATTCAGCTTTAAAAAGCATGCAAAGAGTTTGACCTTACCTGCTGGCCATTTTCAATTATTTATATAAACCTGCTAATCGTTTTCTAATGGGAGTGAGACAAGGGAACCAAGAGAGAACCCCAGTAAAAGTGTTATTTTAATAAACTAGTGGCTTATTAACCACCACCAGCTTCCAACCATTGTAACTTCACACGCCAAAAGGCATTGGTAATCCAAGCTTGGATCCAGCCAGAATTAACCCTGTGGTTCTCATTAAGATTTTGAGAAATCAACAGCTATTCTCCTGTCTGGCCTCCTCGTGATAGATTGACTGTTATTACAGGTCCCATATGCAGGGAGTGTCAGAAGAGATCCAGGAGTTAACGCATGAAACATTTATTAAAGGGCTCAATGTCTTTGCAGCTACAAAGCCCAAGAACACAGTGTAACATGAGAGCATCTGCTGATGCTACAACCTGGACTGATGGCAACCCAGGACGGCAGGCAGTCAGGGCGGATACTGAAATCTGCTCGTTAAAATGCAATACGTAGCACAAAGGAGAATAAATTAACATCTATATGAGCTTTTATAAGTAAGAGGCATGTCTGGCATCAAGTACAAGTTTGTTGATGTAAGATAGCATCAACTTCTTCCTCTGTCTCATTAGGACTTACGTGTAATAAACCAAAAAATAAAAACCAGGGAAAATGTTATCCACTCTTTTAAAACAAAGTCCCGTGTGTGATCTACAGAGGTAGCATTTGCAGTCTGGCTTCCAATCCAGCCCTCACTTTCAACTTGAACATTCTTGAACCAAGGCCACTCAGAGGACAGAGGACAGTGGACCTGTTATCTCAATCCCAGCCATATCAACAACTTTGCCACATATGAAGGCCGTGATTCTGCTACCCAGCATAGGTGCTCTCTAGAGCTCATGTCTGTTTGTAACCCTTGCTACAAGGTCTGGGGGTGTCCAGTTCACTTCCTCCCCTCCTACATGCACACACACACATGAACATACACCACACACACACATACACACATGCCAGACACCTACACACATACCTACACACACATGCCACACACACCACACACAGATACATGCGCACCATACTCACATACCTATACACTCACATACCACATACAACTACACCACACACACACACACACACACCTGTAGATAAACTTGAGTGTCTATACCCATATTGCACCACAAAAGTGTCCACCCACAGAGCAGTTCTTGAAGTTTCCTTGTCTTAATAGGTAAAATAGACAACAATCATCTGGCCACTCAAAAAAGAACTAAATGAAGTAATAAAAGCAAATATTGAGAACAGTGCTTCATGTGTAGCAAACAACCAATAAATCTTATCTATTTGCTGTTATAAAAATAAAAATTTACTGGGCTAAGAACATATCCCACTTGATAAAGTACTTGCCTGGCATGCGTGCATGAGGCCCTGGTTCGATCCCTACACGTGAGTGTAGTTCCATCACTTGGGACAATCAAAAGACCAAAACCATCTCTGACTGCATAGCAAGGTAGAGGTCAGTGTGGACTACATGAGACAATGCATTTAAAAAACTTGTTTCTACTGAAAAAACAATGTTGAGGTGACCTCCCTTTTCCAAATCAGATAAAAAATCAGAAAAAATTGAACCTCTAGAAACAAAATGATTTGGCATATGAACTCCATCGTGATCATCAGGAAAACTTCGGGAAGCAGCTTGCCACCCAAAGAAGGCCCATAGGACCCATTTTATAGATGGAAACTATGTGGGAGCCTATGGTCAGACCTGCTCCCGGCTCAGGAACCATAGATCAGGGAGCATGAAATTGGAAGCTCCCGGACCCCACATCAGAGCCCCGGGGACACAGCAGGAGGGCAGAAAAACAGGCTTCATTCATAGCAGAGTTTATTGTGGGAGATGATGAGGTCAGGCAAATAGAATAACAAATCCACTGTTCTTTGTCTCTGAGTAGCCTTGAGTCTTTTTCTTCTTCTTTCTAGAAGAATATCAAAGCTGTTAGGCATTGAACTAACCAATCTTCCATGAGAAAATAAGGAAGCCACTGCCCCCTGTCTATCCTCTCATAGAGAGCAAATCGTTTAGTCTATATTGCCTACAAATCAGAATCAAAATCCAAGCAGCTTTTTTCACCCAGCCCCACACCCCATAGAGCCTACCCCTCATCCTCCTCTATGGGCCAGGCATTGCTAATCGATCACAACACTTTACACTGCTAAATCAAATATATGACCACAAGTCCTCACCACACTCCACTGCAAATGTCTACGGCCATCCAACCAACAGCCTCAAGTGCAGTGGACTCAACTAGCCAGCACTGAGCAAGACAGAGTTTTACACAGAAGACTAAAACACTAAGAACCCAAGTTAAGGGCA